>NW_022262720.1:22411-32411 GCF_002021735.2 Oncorhynchus kisutch
ACAAACACACAGGTGTGAGATGAACAGAGCCAACGTTGGTCTTCCAGTACGTGGTGTGTGTTGTTCTGATTGGCTGTGAAGGTTGAACACTCTGTCAGACACTGTTCTAGTTGTGATATAAGAGTGTGAGCTACACTATTAAATGTTACTGAGCTTGTGATTTAATCAGTGTAGTAAGTTCAAGCGCCTGTTAAACTTTGATGGACTGTGTGTGAGGCGATGAATGAGGAAAAAACATACTTATTATTAAACCTAAGTGGTATTATTTAATATGATGTAATAATAGCCATTAAATTATAGTAATTTTCAGTTAGATTATTTTCCAGGCCAGTTGTAATGGCCCTCAAAACAACACTCAGACCCTGTTGTCAATAGAAACCAATAGAAGATGAACTCTTAGGCAGGGCGGCTCACCTAGTGCCCGATGGGGACAAGAACATCCCGGTCAGCCAAACCCTCCCCTAACCCGGACAACGCTGGGCTAAACCCTCCCTATCCCGGACAACGCTGGGCTAAACCCTGCCCTAATCCGGACAACGCTGGGCTAAACCCTCCCCTAACCCGGACGACGCTGGGCTAAACCCTCCCCTAACCCGGACGACGCTGGGCTAAACCCCTCCCCTAACCCGGACGACGCTGGGCCAAACCCTCCCCTAACTCGGACAACGCTGGGCTAAACCCTCCCCTAACCCGGACCAATGCTGGGCTAAACCCTCCCCTAACCCAGGCGACGCTGGGCTATAACCCTCCCCTATCCCGGACGACGTTGGGCTAAACCCTCCCCTAACCCGGACGACGCTGGGCTAAATCCTCCCCTAACACAGATGATGCTGGGCTAACCCTCCCCTAACCCGGATGACACTGGGCCAACCCTCCCCTAACCTGGACGACGCTGGGATAACCCCTCCCCTAACCCCTCCCCTAACCCGGATGACGCTGGCTAAACCCTCCCCTAACCCGGACGACGCTGGGCCAATTGTGCGCCGCCCCATGGGTCTCCCGGTCGCGGCCCGGTTGTGACAGAGCCTGGACTCTAACCCAGGGTCTCTAGTAGCAGAGCTATCACTGTGACGCAGTGTCTTAAACCACTGCGCCACGGAAGGCCCTGACCTCTAACTACCCATTCCTCTACAGGTGAGTATGTGTGACTGTCCCCATGTGTGATTAACCTCTGACCCTCTCTATAGGAGCGTATCATTGAGCGTCTGAAGGAGCAGAGAGACAGAGACGACCAGAGAGAAGACAGAAGACATCGAGTCCAACAAGAAAGAACTGAAGGAGCTCAGAGAGAAACTCAGTCTACTGCAGGGAGACCTGTCTGACCGAGAGGTGAGCTACAATGACCAGACAGGCACCACACTCAGTCTACTGCAGGGAGACCTGTCTGACCGAGAGGTGAGCTACAATGACCAGACAGGCACCACACTCAGTCTACTGCAGGGAGAGCCTGTCTGACCGAGAGGTGAGCTACCAATGACCAGACAGGTACCACACTCAGTCTACTGCAGGGAGACCTGTCTGACCGAGAGGTGAGCTACAATGACCAGACAGGCACCACACTCAGTCTACTGCAGGGAGACCTGTCTGACCGAGAGGTGAGCTACAATGACCAGACAGGTACCACACTCAGTCTACTGCAGGGAGACCTGTCTGACCGAGAGGTGAGCTACAATGACCAGACAGGCACCACACTCAGTCTACTGCAGGGAGACCTGTCTGACCGAGAGGTTAGCTACAATGACCAGACAGGCACACACTCAGTCTACTGCAGGGAGACCTGTCTGACCGAGAGGTGAGCTACAATGACCAGACAGGCACCACACTCAGTCTACTGCAGGGAGACCTGTCTGACCAATAGGTGAGCTACGTTGACCACACAGGGATAACACAATGACCATACAATCATCGAACCAAGACCATATTCTGACCCCACTGAAGCTGGCCTGACCGGCAAGGTCACCTTAAGTTCCAGCCAGTCATTTTTCTTGAGAATAGTCCACAGAGTATTAGATAGGATGAGTCACAGACTCCTTGAATGACAGACAGACAGTCCGGCACAAACATCAGCAATTGACTCTCTCTCTGCCATTGATTGACTGGCTACTGCCCTGTCCTGAGAGTGGCAGGCAGACAGAGCAGAGGAGAATATTAAACCATGGGCCTATGTGACTGTCTGGCAGAGACAAGGCATTAGTCTGAGGAAAGACCAGGAGCTGTCAGCCAGTCAGTCAGCCATGGACCACTGCTGATGTTCTCAGTCTGCTGTTTGTCTCAGAGACACTGTGAATGAACGGACAGAATGATAAAAGGAAGAGGGGATGGACCTGGGACTTGACTCAGGGGTGGGGTGAGGTCTGTGGGCATTGTGTGTGTGTGTCTGTGTGTGTCTGTGTGTGTGTGTGTGTGGTGTGTGACAACAAGATAAAGGGTTCCTCTGTTGATAGCCTACCTCAAAGTGTTCTCTTTCTCTCTTGGGGCCCCCCCTCTCTTAGACGACCCCTAGTTCCACAGAAAACAGGCCCAACATTGAAATGGGCATTCAGTACAGATGTTTGTCACGTGGACACGTGCAGGTACACACACAGGAGAGCTGTCAACATCCTGTCATAAAGTCTACTACATAATGGCAGAATATATATAGTCTACTACATAATGGCAGAATAGGTTTGTTGTTCCTGTCATATAGTCTACTACATAATGGCAGAATAGGTTTGTTGTTCCTGTCATATAGTCTACTACATAATGGCAGAATAGGTTTGTTGTTCCTGTCATATAGTCTACTACATAATGGCAGAATAGGTTTGTTGTTCCTGTCATATAGTCTACTACATAATGCAGAATAGGTTTGTTGTTCCTGTCATATAGTCTACTACATAATGGCAGAATAGGTTTGTTGTTCCTGTCATATAGTCTACTACATAATGGCAGAATAGTTTGTTGTTCATGTCATATAGTCTACTACATAATGGCAGAATAGGTTTGTTGTTCCTGTCATATAGTCTACTACATAATGGCAGAATAGGTTTGTTGTTCCTGTCATTCCTATACTGTGTGAGCCTCGCTATTCCTCTAGTCAGTCAGTCTGTCTGTCTGTCTGTCTGTCTGTCTGTCTGTCTGTCTGTCTGTCTGTCTGTCTGTCTGTCTGTCTGTCTGTCTGTCTGTCTGTCTGTCTGTCGTCTGTCTGTCTGTCTGTCTGTCTGTCGTCTGTCTGTCTGTCTGTCTGTCTGTCTGTCTGTCTGTCTGTCTGTCTGTCTGTCTGTCTGTCTGTCTGTCTGTCTGTCCGTCCGTCCGTCCGTCCGTCCCGTCCGTCCGTCCGTCCGTCCGTCCGTCCGTCCGTCCGTCCGTCCGTCCGTCCGGCCGTCCGTCCGTCCGTCCGTCCGTCCGTCCGTCCGTCCGTCCGTCCGTCCGTCCGTCCGTCCGTCCGTCCGTCCGCCCGCCCGCCCGCCCGCCCGCCCGCCCGCCGCCCGCCCGCCCGCCCGCCCGCCCGCCAGCTATCAACATCCAGCTATCAACATACTATAAACCACCAGCTGTACCAACATACTATAACATCCAGCTACCAACTACTATAACATCCAGCTACCAACATACTATAACATCCAGCTACCAACATACTATAACATCCAGCTACCAACATACTATAACATCCAGCTACCAACATACTATAACATCCAGCTACAACATACTATAACATCCAGCTACCAACATACTATAACATCCAGCTACCAACATACTATAACATCCAGCTACCAAACATACTATAACATCCAGCTACCAACATACTATAACATCCAGCTACCAACATACTATAACATCCAGCTGTATCAACATACATAACATCCAGCTACCATACATACTATAACATCCAGCTACCAACATACTATAACATCCAGCTACCAACATACTATAACATCCAGCTACCAACATACTATAACATCCAGCTACCAACATACTATAACATCCAGCTACCAACATACTATAACATCCAGCTACCAACATTCTATAACATCCAGCTACCAACATACTATAACATCCAGCTATCAACATACTATAACATCCAGCTACCAACATACTATAACATCCAGCTACCAACATACCTATAACATCCAGCTACCAACATACTATAACATCCAGCTACCAACATACTATAACATCCAGCTACCAACATATATAACATCCAGCTACCAACATACTATAACATCCCAGCTACCAACATACTATAACATCCAGCTACCAACATACTATAACATCCAGCTACCAACATACTTATAACATCAGCTACCAACATACTATAACATCCAGCTACCAACAGGACTATGATAACATCCAGCTACCAACATACTATAACATCCAGCTACCAACATACTATAACATCCAGCATGTATCAACATACTATAACATCCAGCGACCAACATACTATAACATCCAGCTACCAACATACTATAACATCCAGCTACCAACATACTATAAACATCCAGCTGTATCAACATACTATAACATCCAGCTATCAATTATACTATAACATCCAGCTACCAACATACTATAACATCCAGCTACCAACATACTAAACATCCAGCTGTATCAACATACTATAACATCCAGCTACCAACATACTATAACATCCAGCTACCAACATACTATAACATCCAGCTACCAACATACTATAACATCCAGCTACCAACACACTATAACATCCAGCTACCAACATACTATAACATCCAGCTGTACCAACATACTATAACATCCAGCTACCAACATACTATAACATCCAGCTGTACCAACATACTATAGCCTCCAGTTTGTCTTTCTTACAGCCATTTGTCACCTCTCTCCATCGAGTCCTCTCCCAGCTGATCTCTGCCCCTCACCACTCTCACCCACTTCATATCTCTTTAAACCACCCCATCACTCTCTTCTCTCCCTCAACCAGGTGTATGTACAGTTGAAGTCGGAAGTTTACATACACTTTGGTTGGAGTCATTTAAAACTCATTTTAATCCAATCCACAAATGTCTTGTTGACAAACTATAGTTTTGGCAAGTCGGTTAGAACATCTACTTTGTGCATGACACAAGTAATTATTCCAACTATTGTTTACAGACAGATTATTTCACTTATAATTCACTGTATCACAATTCCAGTGGGTCAGAAGTTTACATACACTAAGTTGACTGTGCCTTTAAACAGCTAGTTGACATAATTGTCAGGTGTACCTGTGGATGTATTTCAAGGCCTACCTTCAAACTCAGTGCCTCTTTGCTTGACATCATGGCAAAATGAAAGAAATATAAGGTGAGAGAGAGAGAGATGTTTCCCATGCTAACAAAGCACTTAAATTGAATTAGAGAGAGAGAGACAGAGAGAGAGACAGAAAGAGAGAGCGAAAATGAAGACAGAGAAAGAGAGGTAGGGGATATGGTGTCATGATGGAGGTCAGTATCTGCTGCTCCACCAGGCAGCGTGATGTTTACTCCAACCCTGCCGTGTTCCCATGTCGCCCTACTGAATGATGGGATATGGAACGATGGGAAAGACATTGGGGCCTTCCTGTTACCCTGACAGGATGGGCCTTATTGTCTGAGACAGTGAGCGATAGGACAGAAGAGAAGTGTGTGTGTATGTGTGTGGTTGTGTGTGTGTGTGTGTGTGTGTGTGGTTGTGTGTGTGTGTGTGTGTGTGTGTGTGTGTGTGTGTGTGTGTGTGTGTATGTGTGTGTGTGTGTGTGTGTGTGTATGTGTGTGTGTGTGTGTGTGTGTGGTTGTGTATGTGTGTATGTGTGTGTGTGTGTTGTGTGGTTGTGTATGTGTGTGTGTATGTGTGTATGTGTGTGGTTGTGTGTGTGTGGTTGTGTGTGTGTGTGTGTGTGTGTGTGGTTGTGTGTGTGGTTGTGTGTGTGGTTGTGTATGTGTGTGTGTATGTGTGTGTGTGTGTGTGTGTGTGTGTGTGTGTGTGTGTGTGTGTGGTTGTGTGTGTGTGGTGTGTGTGTGTGTGTGTGGTGTGTGTGTGTGTGTGTGTGTGTGTGTTGTGTGTGGTGTGTGTGTGTGTGTGTGTGTGTGTGTGTGGATCAGCATTGATTTGTTCTTTATTGAACATTAACTTTGTATTCTACTCAGAGAAACTGGAAGCTTGAATAACACTCTGTCCTTTCAATTACTTTTGACTTTTTACTCCCTCCCTCCCTCCCTCCCTCCCTCCCCTCCCTCCTCCCTCCCTCCCTCCCTCCCTCCCTCCCTCCCTCCCTCCTCCCTCCCTCCCTCCCTCCCTCCCTCCCTCCCTCCCTCCCACCCTCTCTCCCCCTCTCCCTCTCCCCTCCCCCCTCTCCCCCTGCCTCCCTCCCTCCCCCCTCTCCCCCTGCCTCCCTCCCTCCCCCCTCTCCCCCCTGCCTCCCTCCCTCCCTCCTCCTCTCCCCCCTCCCTCCCTCCCTCCCTGCCTCTCCCCCCCCTCCCTCCCTGCCTCTCCCCCTCCCCCCTCTCTCCCTCCCTCTCCCTCCTCCCTCCCCTCCCTCCCTCCCTCCCTCCCCTCCCTCCCTCCCTCCCTCCCTCCCTCCCTCCCTCCCTCCTCCCTCCCTCCCTCCCTCCCTCCCTCCCTCCCTCTCCCTCCCTCCCCCCCTCTCTCCCTCCCTCTCCCTCCCTCCCTCCCTCCCTCCCTCCCTCCCTCCCTCCCTCCCTCTCAGACCAACCTGTTAGACCTTAAGGAACATGCTTCGTCCCTGGCTTCCTCCGGTCTGAAGAAGGACTCTAAACTGAAGAGTCTGGAGATGTCTCTGGAACAGAGGAAAGACGAGTTCATCAAGATGGAGAACCAGCTCAAGAAGGTCATCTTTTTTCTCACCCTTTAATAAAACCACCTACTGTATTACTGAACTGAGGTCAGTTCTTACTAGCCTTACTCCCCAGCCCTATTGCAGTCAATGACATGGGCCTTACACTGAACTGAGGTCAGTTCTTACTAGCCTTACTCCCCAGCCCTGTTGCAGTCAATGACATGGGCCTGACACTGAACTGAGGTCAGGCCTTACTAGCCTTACTCCCCATCCATGTTGCAGTCAATGACATGGGCCTTACACTGAACTGAGGTCAGTTCTTACTAACCTCACTCCCCAGCCCTGTTGCAGTCAATGACATGGGCCTTACACTGAACTGAGGTCAGTTCTTACTAACCTCACTCCCCAGCCCTGTTGCAGTCAATCTTCCAATGAACTTCCACTGAGATCAGCTATTAACCCTACACCATGTCTCTACCCCATTCAACTTCACTCACAGGTCTCAGACTGCTTTCAGGTCAGTTCTTAGCCTTGTCCCAGTCAACTCTATAGTTATGTGATGTCGAGTCAAGCAGTCAGATCTTAGATGAACACTCCAGCCTGCCCCATTCAACTGCACAGCCTTCAAACTGCTCTCAGACCAGTTCTTCGCTATGGCCCCAGTCCTTTACGAGACCTGTCCAGTGTGTGAGCCAGCGTTGTGATGTCTAGTGGAGAAGACAGCCACTGACAGATCCCCTACTCATCCTGCCAGTGGAATGACACTCAATTCTGGGACTAGTCTGTCAATCATGCTGTAATGTGTGTGTGTCTGTGATCAGACTCCTGACTCTCCCTCCTGTCCTTAAAGGGGCAATGTTGATTCATTTTCATCTCCTCCTGTTTCTCATGTCATTGTGTCTTCCTTTCTATTTCCTCTCTTCCTGTTCTCCTCTCCTCTTCTCCTCTTCTCTTCGTGTTCTCCTCTCCTCTTCTCTTCCTGTTCTCCCTCTCCTCTTCTCCTCCTCTCTTCCTGTTCTCCTCTCCTCTTCTCTTCCTGTTCTCCTCTTCTCTTCCTCTCCTCTTCTCCTCCTCTCTTCCTGTTCTCCTTTCTCTTCCTGTTCTCTTCTCCTGTTCTCTTCTCCTCTCATTTCTTTAATCATTCCTTTCTTACTGTATCTCCATAATTTTTTACTCTCTCTATTTCTTGTCATCTTTTTCTCTCTGGCTTGTCTCTCTCTCTCTCTCTCTCTCTCTCTCTCTCTCTCTGTTCCTCTCTCTGACTCTCTCTATCTCTGTTCCTCTCTCTGACTCTCTCTTTCTCTGTTCCTCTCTCTGACTCTCTCTTTCTCTCTCTGTTCCTCTCTGACTCTCTCTTTCTCTGTTCCTCTCTCTGACTCTCTCTCTCTCTCTCTGTTCCTCTCTCTGACTCTCTCTCTCTGACTCTCTCTCTCTCTCTCTGTTCCTCTCTCTGACTCTCTCTCTCTCTGTTCCTCTCTCTGACTCTCTCTCTCTCTCTGTTCCTCTCTCTGACTCTCTCTATCTCTGTTCCTCTCTCTGACTCTCTCTTTCTCTGTTCCTCTCTCTGACTCTCTCTCTCTCTCTGTTCCTCTCTCTGACTCTCTCTCTGTTCCTCTCTCTGACTCTCTCTTTCTCTGACTCTCTCTCACTTTCTCCCTATTTCCCCCCCTCTCTCCCTCTCTCTGTACCTCTCTCTGACTCTCCCTCTCTCTGTTCCTCTCTCTGACTCTTTCTCTGACTCTCTCTCACTTTCTCCCTCTCCCCCCTCACTCTCTCTCTCTGTTCCTCTCTCTGACTCTCTCTCTCTCTATGTTCCTCTCTCTGACTCTCTCTCTCTCTGTTCCTCTCTCTGACTCTCTCTCTCTCTCTCTCTCTGTTCCTCTCTCTGACTCTCTCTGTTCCTCTCTCTGACTCTCTCTATCTCTGTTCCTCTCTCTGACTCTCTCTCTCTGTTCCTCTCTCTGACTCTCTCTCTCTCTCTCTGTTCCTCTCTCTGACTCTCTTTCTCTGTTCCTCTCTCTGACTCTCTCTCTCTCTCTGTTCCTCTCTCTGACTCTCTCTATCTCTGTTCCTCTCTCTGACTCTCTCTTTCTCTGTTCCTCTCTCTGACTCTCTCTCTCTCTGTTCCTCTCTCTGACTCTCTCTCTCTCTCTCTGTTCCTCTCTCTGACTCTCTCTTTCTCTGACTCTCTCTCACTTTCTCCCTATTTCCCCCCCTCTCTCCCTCTCTCTGTACCTCTCTCTGACTCTCCCTCTCTCTGTTCCTCTCTCTGACTCTTTCTCTGACTCTCTCTCACTTTCTCCCTCTCCCCCCTCACTCTCTCTCTCTGTTCCTCTCTCTGACACTCTTTCTCTGACTCTCTCTCACTTTCTCCCTCTTTCCCCCCCCCCCTCTCTCCCTCTCTTTGTTCCTCTCTCTGTTCCTCTCTCTGACTCTTTCTCTGACTCTCTCTCACTTTCTCCCTCTTTCCTCCCTCTCTCTGTTCCTCTCTCTGACTCTCTCTCTGTTCCTCTCTCTGACTCTCTCAATTCAATTTCAATTCAATTCAAGGGCTTTATTGGCATGGGAAACATGTGTTAACATTGCCAAAGCAAGTGAGGTAGACAACATACAAAGTGAATATATAAAGTGAAAAACAACAAAAATTAACAGTAAACATTACACATACAGAAGTTTCAAAACAGTAAAGACATTACAAATGTCATATTATATATATATACAGTGTTCTAACAATGTACAAATGGCTAAAGGACACAAGATAAAATAAATAAGCATAAATATGGGTTGTATTTACAATGGTGTTTGTTCTTTACTGGTTGCCCTTTTCTCGTGGCAACAGGTCACAAATCTTGCTGCTGTGATGGCACACTGTGGAATTTCACCCAGTAGATATGGGAGTTTTTCAAAATTGGATTTGTTTTCGAATTCTTTGTGGATCTGTGTAATCTGAGGGAAATATGTCTCTCTAATATGGTCATACATTGGGCAGGAGGTTAGGAAGTGCAGCTCAGTTTCCACCTCATTTTGTGGGCAGTGAGCACATAGCCTGTCTTCTCTTGAGAGCCATGTCTGCCTACGGCGGCCTTTCTCAATAGCAAGGCTATGCTCACTGAGTCTGTACATAGTCAAGGCTTTCCTTAATTTCCTTAATTTTGGGTCAGTCACAGTGGTCAGGTATTCTGCCGCTGTGTACTCTCTCTCTCTCCCCCCCCTCTCTCTCCTTCCCTCTCTCTCTCT
>NW_022262720.1:37411-54911 GCF_002021735.2 Oncorhynchus kisutch
TATGGATAACATTCAGAGACTGGTCTGGTTGTATAGATAACATTCAGAGACTGGTCTGGTTGTATAGATAACATTCAGAGACTGGTCTGGTTGTATAGATAACATTCAGAGACTGGTCTGGTTGTATGGATAACATTCAGAGACTGGTCTGGTTGTATGGATAACATTCAGAGACTGGTCTGGTTGTATGGATAACATTCAGAGACTGGTCTGGTTGTATGGATAACATTCAGAGACTGGTCTGAGTAGAAAGGCCAGACCAGAGACTTTAGAGACCAAGAGGAAGATAGTTTGGCCTGACTGTGTCGAGGCCAGATAGAGGAAACATGCTGTAGTCTGTCTGACTGACCTGACTGATCTATCTGACTGACCTGACTGATCTATCTAACTGACCTGACTGATCTATCTGACTGACCTGACTGATCTATCTGACTGACCTGACTGATCTATCTGACTGATCTATCTGACTGACCTATCTGACTGACCTGACTGATCTATCTGACTGACCTGACTGATCTATCTGACTGATCTGACTGACCTGACTGACCTGACTGATCTATCTGACTGATCTACCTGACTGACCTGACTCATCTACCAGACTGATCTATCTGATTGACCTGGCTGACCTGACGGATCTACCTGACTGACCTGACTGATCTATATGACTGATCTATCTGACTGACCCGACTGATCTATATGATTGACATAGCTGACTGACCTGACTGATCTATCTGACTGATCTATATGATTGACCTAGCTGATCTATCTGACTGACCCGACTGACCTGACTGACTTGACTGATCTACCTGACTGACCTGGCTGATATATTTGACTGATCTGGCTGACCTGACTTATCTATCTGACTGACCTGACTGATCTATCTGACTGATCTATATGATTGACCTAGCTGATCTATCTGACTGACCCGACTGACCTGACTGACCACCCGACTGATCTGACTGACCTCACGGATCTACCTGACTGACCTGACTGATCTACCTGACTGATCTGACTGACCTGACTGACCTGACTGATCTACCTGACTGACCTGACAGATCTACCTCACTGACCTGACTGATCTACCTGACTGACTTGACTGATCTACCTGACTGACCTGGCTGACCTGACTGATCTATCTGACTGATCTACCTGACTGACTTGACTGATCTACCTGATTGACCTGGCTGACCTGACTGATCTATCTGACTGATCTATATGATTGACCTGGCTGACCTGACTGATCTACCTGACTGACCTGACTGATCTACCCGACTGACCTGACTGATCTACCTGACTGACCTGACTGATCTATCTGACTGACATGACTGATCTATCTGACTGACCTGACTGATCTTTCTGACTGACCTGGCTGAAATATCTGACTGACCTGACTGATCTACCTGACTGACCTGACTGATTGACCTGACTGACCTGGCTGATCTACCTGACTGACCTGGCTGATCTACCTGACTGACCTGACTGATCTACCTGACTGACCTGACTGATCTACCTGACTGATCTACCTGTCTGACCTGACTGATCTACCTGACTGACCTGACTGATCTACCCGACTGACCTGACTGATCTACCCGACTGACCTGACTGATCTACCTGACTGACCTGTCTGATCTATATGATTTATCTGACTTACCTGTCTGACTGACCTGACTGATCTATCTGACTGACCTGACTGATCTATCTGACTGATCTATCTGACTGACCTATCTGACTGACCTGACTGATCTATCTGACTGACCTGACTGATCTATCTGACTGATCTGACTGACCTGACTGACCTGACTGATCTATCTGACTGATCTACCTGACTGACCTGACTCATCTACCAGACTGATCTATCTGATTGACCTGGCTGACCTGACGGATCTACCTGACTGACCTGACTGATCTATATGACTGATCTATCTGACTGACCCGACTGATCTATATGATTGACATAGCTGACTGACCTGACTGATCTATCTGACTGATCTATATGATTGACCTAGCTGATCTATCTGACTGACCCGACTGACCTGACTGACTTGACTGATCTACCTGACTGACCTGGCTGATATATTTGACTGATCTGGCTGACCTGACTTATCTATCTGACTGACCTGACTGATCTATCTGACTGATCTATATGATTGACCTAGCTGATCTATCTGACTGACCCGACTGACCTGACTGACCACCCGACTGATCTGACTGACCTCACGGATCTACCTGACTGACCTGACTGATCTACCTGACTGATCTGACTGACCTGACTGACCTGACTGATCTACCTGACTGACCTGACAGATCTACCTCACTGACCTGACTGATCTACCTGACTGACTTGACTGATCTACCTGACTGACCTGGCTGACCTGACTGATCTATCTGACTGATCTACCTGACTGACTTGACTGATCTACCTGATTGACCTGGCTGACCTGACTGATCTATCTGACTGATCTATATGATTGACCTGGCTGACCTGACTGATCTACCTGACTGACCTGACTGATCTACCCGACTGACCTGACTGATCTACCTGACTGACCTGACTGATCTATCTGACTGACATGACTGATCTATCTGACTGACCTGACTGATCTTTCTGACTGACCTGGCTGAAATATCTGACTGACCTGACTGATCTACCTGACTGACCTGACTGATTGACCTGACTGACCTGGCTGATCTACCTGACTGACCTGGCTGATCTACCTGACTGACCTGACTGATCTACCTGACTGACCTGACTGATCTACCTGACTGATCTACCTGTCTGACCTGACTGATCTACCTGACTGACCTGACTGATCTACCCGACTGACCTGACTGATCTACCCGACTGACCTGACTGATCTACCTGACTGACCTGTCTGATCTATATGATTTATCTGACTTACCTGTCTGACTGACCTGACTGATCTACCTGACTGACCTGACTGATCTGTCTGACTGACCTGACTGATCTACCAGACTGACCTGACTGATCTACCTGACTGATCTACGAGACTGACTTGACTGATCTGTCTGACTGAACTCACTGATCTGTCTGACTGACCTGGCTGAAATATCTGACTGACCTGACTGATCTGTCTGACTGACCTGACTGATCTACCAGACTGACCTGACGGATCTGTGGTGTAGCTGTATTCCCAGCTCCATATCTAAGAGGCTGTCTCTCTCTCTCTCTCTCTCTCTCTCTCTCTCTCTCTTCTCTCACCCCTCCATATCTAAGAGGCTGTCTCTCTCTCTCTCTTCTCTCACCCCTCCATATCTAAGAGGCTGTCTCTCTCTCTCTCTCTCTTCTCTCACCCCTCCATATCTAAGAGGCTGTCTCTCTCTCTCTCTTCTCTCACCCCTCCATATCTAAGAGGCTGTCTCTCTCTCTCTCTCTCTCTCTTCTCTCACCCCTCCATATCTAAGAGGCTGTCTGTCTCTCTCTCTCTCTTCTCTCACCCCTCCATATCTAAGAGGCTGTCTCTCTCTCTCTCTCTCTCTCTCTTCTCTCACCCCACGATATCTAAGAGGCTGTCTCTCTCTCTCTCTCTCTTCTCTCACCCCTCCATATCTAAGAGGCTGTCTCTCTCTCTCTCTCTCTTCTCTCACCCCTCCATATCTAAGAGGCTCTCTCTCTCTCTCTCTCTCTCTTCTCTCACCCCTCCATATCTAAGAGGCTCTCTCTCTCCTTCTCTCTCTCTCTCTCTCTCTTCTCTCACCCTCCATGCCCTTGTCTGCTGTAGTCATAGCAACACTACCACTTTTATTCTAGACATTACTGTGGACTGATTCACCCTGTCCTCCAGACTGACTCCGTTCACTGTGAGGGGAAATTGACTTAATGATTTCACATTAGACTGGACCAGTTAAGTTTAAACTAAAGCCTGTAGTGTCTAAACTTAGTTCCCTGCTCAGGGCCAGTAGACATTAATGGGACTTGAATAAATGGGATGGAGTATGTGGAGACACGCTTAGACAGGCAGATTTATGTGGAGTACATACAGACACACACACACACACACACACACACACACACACACACACACACACACACACACACACACACACACACACAGACACAGACACAGACACAGACACACACACACCCACAGACACACACACACATTAGAGACCGTAGTCATTTTCCCCAGTCCTTTTCTCTTCAGTGCGTGTCCCAGCCCTGGTCTGATGTCACAGGGTTAGCTGAGGTTGTGGCAGCATGTGGAACACACTCAACAGTGCTGGGACTGTCACTACGTCCTCCATGACACGTCCCTGTCCCCTAGCCAGCCTCTTGGTCTGGGACTGGACACCACAGACAGCTAACCCTGAGGGCCCAAGACATGGGACATTAACCAGCCCAAGTCAGCTTAGCCAGCCTCTTCTCTGCCCCCTAGACAGCCCCCTAACCAGCCCCATACACCCAGCCTCTTCTCTGCCCCCTAGACAGCCCCCTAACCAGCCCCGTACACCCAGCCTCTTCTCTGCCCCCTAACCAGCCCCATACACCCAGCCTCTTCTCTGCCCCCTAGACAGCCCCCTAACCAGCCCCATACACCCAGCCTCTTCTCTGCCCCCTAGACAGCCCCCTAACCAGCCCCATACACTCAGCCTCTTCTCTGCCCCCTAGACAGCCCCCTAACCAGCCCCATACACTCAGCCTCTTCTCTGCCCCCTAGACAGCCCCCTAACCAGCCCCATACACCCAGCCTCTTCTCTGCCCCCTAGACAGCCCCCTAACCAGCCCCATACACCCAGCCTCTTCTCTGCCCCCTAGACAGCCCTCTAACCAGCCCCGTACACCCAGCCTCTTCTCTGTCCCCTAGACAGCCCCCTAACCAGCCCCATACACCCAGCCTCTTCTCTGCCCCCTAGACAGCCCCCTAACCAGCCCCATACACCCAGCCTCTTCTCTGCCCCCTAGACAGCCCCCTAACCAGCCCCATACACCCAGCCTCTTCTCTGCCCCCTAGACAGCCCCCTAACCAGCCCCATACACCCAGCCTCTTCTCTGCCCCCTAGACAGCCCCCTAACCAGCCCCATACACCCAGCCTCTTCTCTGCCCCCTAGACAGCCCTCTAACCAGCCCCGTACACCCAGCCTCTTCTCTGTCCCCTAGACAGCCCCCTAACCAGCCCCATACACCCAGCCTCTTCTCTGCCCCCTAGACAGCCCCCTAACCAGCCCCATACACCCAGCCTCTTCCTTTCCTACTGGGCCTTGACGTCACAGACAGCTAACCTCTGGGGAAGGCAGGGGAGAGGGAGGGTAGCCAGCTCAGCTGGGTCTTACGTGTGTACCCCTTGTTCTCACCCCTCACCCTCTCTATTCCCCCTCTACACTCCCTCTATTCCCCCTCTATACCCCTCTCTATTCCCCCTCTATTCCCCCTCTAATTCCCCCTCTATACCCCCTCTATTCCCCCTCTGTACCCCCTCTATACCCCCTCTATACCCCTTCTATTCCCCCTCTGTACCCCCTCTATACCCCCTCTATTCCCCCTCTAATTCCCCCTCTAT
The DNA here is from genome assembly GCF_002021735.2 of Oncorhynchus kisutch. NCBI lineage: Eukaryota > Metazoa > Chordata > Actinopteri > Salmoniformes > Salmonidae > Oncorhynchus > Oncorhynchus kisutch. The sequence goes on from NW_022262720.1 coordinate 42,929, forward strand.
ACCCCCTCTATTCCCCCTCTGTACCCCCTCTATACCCCCTCTATTCCCCCTCTATTCCCCCTCTATACCCCCTCTGTACCCCCTCTATACCCCCTCTATTCCCCCTCTAATTCCCCCTCTATACCCCCTCTGTACCCCCTCTGTACCCCCTCTATACCCCCTCTATTAACCCCTCATCACCCCTCCCATGGTTAGAGCAGGTGCCTGGCTGTCGTGAGCTGTGAGTGTGTCTCCGTTCACCACCACCCTAGCACAGTTTCTATCTGTTGGGTTTGGGCGTGGCCTGCGGGTGTGGCCTGCGGGCGTGGCCTGCGGTTGTGGCCTGCGGGTGTGGCAGTGTTGGAGGCGTGGCCCTCCCTGTCCTCAGGTCAGTGTTGGAGGCGTGGCCCTCCCTGTCCTCAGGTCAGTGTTGGAGGCGTGGCCCTCCCTGTCCTCAGGTCAGTGTTGGAGGCGTGGCCCTCCCTGTCCTCAGGTCAGTGTTGGAGGCGTGGCCCTCCCTGTCCTCAGGTCAGTGTTGGAGGCGTGGCCCGCCCTGTCCTCAGGTCAGTGTTGGAGGCGTGGCCCTCCCTGTCCTCAGGTCAGTGTTGGAGGCGTGGCCCTCCCTGTCCTCAGGTCAGTGTTGGAAGCGTGGCCCTCCCTGTCCTCAGGTCAGTGTTGGAGGTGTGGCCCTCCCTGTCCTCAGGTCAGTGTTGGAGGCGTGGCCCTCCCTGTCCTCAGGTCAGTGTTGGAGGCGTGGCCCTCCCTGTCCTCAGGTCAGTGTTGGAGGCGTGGCCCTCCCTGTCCTCAGGTCAGTGTTGGAGGCGTGGCCCTCCCTGTCCTCAGGTCAGTGTTGGAGGCGTGGCCCTCCCTGTCCTCAGGTCAGTGTTGGAGGCGTGGCCCTCCCTGTCCTCAGGTCAGTGTTGGAGGCGTGGCCCTCCCTGTCCTCAGGTCAGTGTTGGAAGCGTGGCCCTCCCTGTCCTCGGGTCAGTGTTGGAGACGTGGCCCTCCCTGTCCTCAGGTCAGTGTTGGAGGCGTGGCCCTCCCTGTCCTCGGGTCAGTGTTGGAGGCGTGGCCCTCCCTGTCCTCGGGTCAGTGTTGGAGGCGTGGCCCTCCCTGTCCTCGGGTCAGTGTTGGAGACGTGGCCCTCCCTGTCCTCAGGTCAGTGTTGGAGGCGTGGCTCTCCCTGTCCTCAGGTCAGTGTTGGAGGCCTGGCCCTCCCTGTCCTCAGGTCAGTGTTGGTGGCCTTAGAGCTGCTTCCAACTAACACAGAGGAGGGAGGTAGGACAGGTCTGAGAACAGCTGTATAGTGCTCAGGCCTCAGGGCCAGAGGGAGGTAGGACAGGTCTGAGAACAGCTGTATAGTGCTCAGGCTTCAGGGCCAGAGGGAGACAGGACAGACTTGAGAACAGCTGTATAGGGCTCTGGCCTCAGGGCCAGAGGGAGGTAGGACAGGTCTGAGAACAGCTGTATAGGGCTCAGGCTTCAGGGCCAGAGGGAGGCAGGACAGACTTGAGAACAGCTGTATAGGGCTCTGGCCTCAGGGACAGAGGGAGGTAGGACAGGTCTGAGAACAGCTGTATAGTGCTCTGGCCTCAGGGCAAAATCCAAACTCGCGTGATGTCGCACTATCAGTGACCATGCGCTCTTATCGTGACCTCTAACCACTGACCTCAGACCCCTGCCCTCTGTCCAGGCCCAGAATGCCATGCTGGAGGCCCAGGCCAACACGGAGCTTTCAGGTAGGACAGGTCTGAGAACAGCTGTATAGTGCTCTGGCCTCAGGGCCAGAGGGAGGCAGGACAGACTTGAGAACAGCTGTATAGGGCTTAGGCCTCAGGGCCAGAGGGAGGCAGGACAGACTTGAGGACAGCTGTATAGGGCTTAGGCCTCAGGGCCAGAGGGAGGCAGGACAGAGTTGAGAACAGCTGTATAGGGTTTAGGCCTCAGGGCCAGATGGAGGCAGGACAGAGTTGAGAACAGCTGTATTGGGCTCTGGCCTCAGGGCAAAATCCAAACTCGCGTGATGTCGCACTATCAGTGACCATGCGCTCTTATCGTGACCTCTATCCACTGACCTCAGACCCCTGCCCTCTGTCCAGGCCCAGAATGCCATGCTGGAGGCCCAGGCCAACACGGAGCTTTCACAACGCATTGTTACTCTGGAACAGGAAGTGACTCGGCACAGAGAGGATTCTGGGAAGGCCCAGGTGGAGGTGGACCGATTGCTGGAGATCCTCAGAGAGATGGAGAACGAGAAGAACGACAAGGACAAGAAAATCAATGAACTGGAGAAGTAAGAGTGTGTGTTCTCTACAATAATATATAACCTCTGTCTTCTGTCTGTTCTCTACAATAATATATAACCCCTGTCTGTCTGTCTGTCTGTCTGTCTGTCTGTCTGTCTGTCTGTCTGTCTGTCTGTCTGTCTGTCTGTCTGTCTGTCTGTCTGTCTGTCTGTCTGTCTGTCTGTCTGTCTGTCTGTCTGTCTGTCTGTCTGTCTGTCTGTCTGTCTGTCTGTCTGCCTGTCTCTCTGCCTGTCTCTCTGCCTGTCTCTCTGCCTGTCTGTCTGTCAGTCTGTCTGTCTCTCTCTGCCTGTCTGTCTGTCTGTCTGTCTGTCTGTCTGTCTGTCTGTCTGCCTGTCTGCCTGTCTGTCTGTCTGTCTGTCTGTCTGTCTGTCTGTCTGTCTGTCTGTCTGTCTGTCTGTCTGTCTGTCTGTCTGTCTGTCTGTCTGTCTGTCTGTCTGTCTGTCTCCCTCCTCCCCCCTGTGTGTGTGTGTGTGTGTGTGTGTACGTACGTCTGTACGTGTCTGTGTACCATTATGTCTGTATCCGCCTGGCTCTCAGACAGCCGGCCCTGCCGGCCCCCTCTCGCTCCCACCTGTGGCGTTCCCATGAGCCTCAGCAGGTGTCGACCTCTGTGACCTCTGGCTCTCAGCCAATTGGAGGGCTAGTTTGGGACTACCTGGGCTAGTGAGTAGTGATGTCATAGTCACAATCACTCCAGCGTTATAAATCACCTAAACACTCCCCTATACTCCATTATAAATCACCTAAACACTCCCCTATACTCCATTATAAATCACCTAAACACTCCCCTATACTCCATTATAAATCACCTAAACACTCCCCTATACTCCATTATAAATCACCTAAACACTCCCCTATACTCCATTATAAATCACCTAAACACTCCCCTATACTCCATTATAAATCACCTAAACACTCCCCTATACTCCATTATAAATCACCTAAACACTCCCCTATACTCCATTATATATCACCTAAACACTCCCCTATACTCCATTATAAATCACCTAAACACTCCCCTATACTCCATTATAAATCACCTAAACACTCCCCTATACTCCATTATAAATCACCTAAACACTCCCCTATACTCCATTATAAATCACCTAAACACTCCCCTACACTCCATTATAAATCACCTAAACACTCCCCTATACTCCATTATAAATCACCTAAACACTCCCCTATACTCCATTATAAACTGGGTGGTTCGAGCCCTGAATGCTGATTGGCTGACAGCCGTGGTATATCAGACCGTATACCACGGGTATGACAACATTTTTATTTGTACTGTTCTAATTACGTTGGTAACCAGTTTATAATATCAATAAGGCACCTCGGGGGGTTGTGGTACATGGCCAATATACCACAGCTAAGGGCTCCGTGTTGTGTCGTGACTAAGAACAGCCATTAGCCGTGGTATATTGGCCATATAGCACACCTCCTCGTGCCTCATTGCTTAATTCTAGCACCATGCACAGTACCTCACCTCACGGTTTACTCCTAAGGGTTTACTCTAAGGGTTTACTCTAAGGGTTTACTCTAAGGGTTTACTCCTAAGGGTTTACTCTTGGCCCCTGAAGCCAGATTAGCCAACCCCTCACATGTTCACTACACCTCCTACTCTCCTCCATTGTTTTAGTGCCTTGATGATGCTTTTCCCCTGGTGGTATAGTGAGTTACAGCTTATGGTAATAGAGGCTGTTGTGTACGGTGGCCTGTAGGGATCATGTTGTCTGTGGAGTGTAGATGTGGAACCCCTTGTACTCTGATCAATGTGTATCAGCACCTCTTTATTCAACACAGCTCTTACACAGCCTCCACCCCACTTAGCATGCAGGAGAGGCTGACTATTCAACACAGCCTCCACCCCACTTAGCATGCAGGAGAGGCTGACTATTCAACAGGGCTCTCACACAGCCTCCACCTCACTTAGCATGCTGGAGAGGCTGACTATTCAACACAGCCTCCACCCCACTTAGCATGCAGGAGAGGCTGACTATTCAACAGGGCTCTCACACAGCCTCCACCCCACTTAGCATGCTGGAGAGGCTGACTATTCAACACAGCCTCCACCCCACCTAAGATGCAGGAGAGGCTGACTATTCAACACAGCCTCCACCCCACCTAGCATGCAGGAGAGGCTGACTATTCAACACAGCCTCCACCCCACTTAGCATGCAGGAGAGGCTGACTATTCAACACAGCCTCCACCCCACTTAGCATTCAGGAGAGGCTGACTATTCAACACAGCCTCCACCCCACTTAGCATTCAGGAGAGGCTGACTATTCAACACAGCCTCCACCCCACTTAGCATGCTGGAGAGGCTGACTATTCAACACAGCCTCCACCCCACTTAGCATGCTGGAGAGGCTGACTATTCAACACAGCCTCCACCCCACTTAGCATGCAGGAGAGGCTGACTATTCAACACAGCCTCCACCCCACCTAGCATGCAGGAGTTTGTGTCTGTATATACAACTGTCTGAGTGTGTATGTCTTTGAGTATGTGCGTGTGTGTGTCTATGCGTGTGTGTCTCTGTGTGTGTCTCTCTCTGTGTGTGTGTGCGTCTGTCTCTATAACTGTCTGTGTGTGTGTGTCTGTGCGTGTGTGTCTCTGTGTGTGTCTGTGTGTGTGTGTGTGTCTGTCTCTATAACTGTCTCACACAAACTGTGTGTGTGTGTGTGTGTCTGTGTCTGTGTGTGTCTGTCTCTATAACTGTGTGTGTGTGTGTGTGTGTGTGTGTGTGTGTGTGTCTGTGTGTCTGTGTGTGTGTGTATATACAGCTGTCTGAGTGTGTTTTAGTCCACGTGGACTAATTGGTGATAATTAATTGTAGGCTACTTTAGGATTTCTTCCATCTCTGTCTCTGTATAAATACATCAAATAATGAATAATGCAGCACTTCAAAACAGCCTTGATGCTGTGTGTGTGTGTGTGTGTGTGTGTGTGTGTGTGTGTGTGTGTGTGTGTGTGTGTGTGTGTGTGTGTGTGTGTGTGTGTGTGTGTGTGTGTGTGTGTGTGTGTGTGTGTGTGTGTGTGTGTGTGTGCGTGCGTGCGTGTGTCATTAGGGGGTGTGAACTGACGTCTGGAACTACATCTGAACGAGCCGAGGTTTTCCTCTGGGCCATTAATGCAGACACTTTGTCTGCCTCCCAAATGGCACCCTATTCCCTACTTAGTGCACTACTTTCAACCAGAACCCTACATAGTGCACTACTTTCAACCAGAACCCTACGTAGTGCTCTACTTTCAACCAGAACCCTACGTAGTGCACTACTTTCAACCAGAACCCTACATAGTGCACTACTTTCAACCAGAACCCTACATAGTGCACTACTTTCAACCAGAACTCTACATAGTGCACTACTTTCAACCAGAACTCTACATAGTGCACTACTTTCAACCAGAACCCTACATAGTGCACTACTTTCAACCAGAACTCTACATAGTGCACTACTTTCAACCAGAACCCTACATAGTGCACTACTTTCAACCAGAATCCTGCCTAGTGCACTACTTTCAACCAGAACCCTACATAGTGCACTACTTTCAACCAGAACTCTACATAGTGCACTACTTTCAACCAGAATCCTGCCTAGTGCACTACTTTCAACCAGAACCCTACATAGTGCACTACTTTCAACCAGAACCCTACACAGTGCACTACTTTCAATCAGAATCCATAGCACTATATAGGGACAAAGGTGTCACTTGAGATGCATGACTGACCCCAGATCACTGTAGCCTTACTGGGTCCTGCTTTCACACCAGACAGACAGACACCCTGCCTCCCTCTCTACAATGAACAGCTAAATCACATGACAAGTTGTGTTTAGTCAGTGGAACATGTAGGATGTGGATCCAGGTGTGTTAGGGGGAGGAGGGGGTGTGTGAGGGGGGGTGGGGGAGGATGGGTGTGTGAGGGGGGGGGATTGAACAGCATGAGTTGGTCTCTGGCTGTGCTGCTCTCCCTCTCTCATTAAAAACATTAGGAGGCATCCACTCTCTCTCTCGCTCTCTTTCTCTCTCTCTGTCTCTCTCTCAGCTGTGTGTGTGTGTGCCTGCATGTTTTCCGGAAGCTTCCACTGGAGAGGATAGTGGGGGGTGAGGGCGCTCTCTCACCCCTTTGACCCCGGGCAGAAACCAGTGGGCACGTCAGCCAGGCCCCCTGCAGTATGTCTCTGTCAGAACCATGCTCACAACTGACGGCTGCTTGGCACAATCACAACATCACGCAAGCACACACACACACACACACACACACATTCTGCTCCCTGTCTGTTACCTCCTTCACCAGCCTGTCTGTTACCTCCTTCACCAGCCTGTCTGTTACCTCCTCCACCAGCCTGTCTGTTACCTCCTCCACCAGCCTGTCTGTTACCTCTTTCACCAGCCTGTCTGTTACCTCCTTCACCAGCCTGTCTGTTACCTCCTTCACCAGCCTGTCTGTTACCTCCTTCACCAGCCTGTCTGTTACCTCCTCCACCAGCCTGTCTGTTACCTCCTTCACCAGCCTGTCTGTTACCTCCTTCACCAGTCTGTCTGTTACCTCCTTCACCAGCCTGTCTGTTACCTCCTTTACCAACCTGTCTGTTACCTCCTTCACCAGCCTGTCTGTTACCTCCTTCACCAGCCTGTCTGTTACCTCCTTCACCAGCCTGTCTGCCTGTTACCTCCTTCACCAGCCTGTCTGTCTGTTACCTCCTTCACCAGCCTGTCTGTCTGTTACCTCCTTCACCAGCCTGTCTGTTACCTCCTTCACCAGCCTGTCTGTTACCTCCTTCACCAGCCTGTTTGTTACCTCCTTCACCAGGCTGTCTGTTACCTCCTTCACCAGGCTGTCTGTCTGTTACCTCCTTCACCAGCCTGTCTGTCTGTTACCTCCTTCACCAGCCTGTCTGTTACCTCCTTCACCAGCCTGTCTGTTACCTCCTTCACCAGGCTGTCTGTTACCTCCTTCACCAGCCTGTCTGTTACCTCCTTCACCAGGCTGTCTGTTACCTCCTTCACCAGGCTGTCTGTCTGTTACCTCCTTCACCAGGCTGTCTGTTACCTCCTTCACCAGCCTGTCTGTTACCTCCTTCACCAGCCTGTCTGTTACCTCCTTCACCAGCCTGTCTGTTACCTCCTTCACCAGGCTGTCTGTTACCTCCTTCACCAGCCTGTCTGTTACCTCCTTCACCAGCCTGTCTGTTACCTCCTTCACCAGCCTGTCTGTTACCTCCTTCACCAGCCTGTCTGTTACCTCCTTCACCAGCCTGTCTGTTACCTCCTTCACCAGCCTGTCTGTTACCTCCTTCACCAGGCTGTCTGTTACCTCCTTCACCAGCCTGTCTGTTACCTCCTTCACCAGGCTGTCTGTTACCTCCTTCACCAGGCTGTCTGTCTGTTACCTCCTTCACCAGGCTGTCTGTTACCTCCTTCACCAGCCTGTCTGTTACCTCCTTCACCAGCCTGTCTGTTACCTCCTTCACCAGCCTGTCTGTTACCTCCTTCACCAGGCTGTCTGTTACCTTCTTCACCAGCCTGTCTGTTACCTCCTTCACCAGCCTGTCTGTTACCTCCTTCACCAGCCTGTCTGTTACCTCCTTCACCAGCCTGTCTGTTACCTCCTTCACCAGCCTGTCTGTCTGTTACCTCCTTCACCAGCCTGTCTGTTACCTCCTTCACCAGCCTGTCTGTTACCTCCTTCACCAGCCTGTCTGTTACCTCCTTCACCAGCCTGTCTGTTACCTCCTCCACCAGCCTGTCTGTTACCTCCTTCACCAGCCTGTCTGTTACCTCCTCCACCAGCCTGTCTGGTACCTCCTTCACCAGCCTGTCTGTTACCTCCTCCACCAGCCTGTCTGTTACCTCCTCCACCAGCCTGTCTGTTACCTCCTTCACCAGCCTGTCTGTTTACCTCCTCCACCAGCCTGTCTGTTACCTCCTTCACCAGCCTGTCTGTTACCTCCTTCACCAGCCTGTCTGTTACCTCCTTCACCAGCCTGTCTGTTACCTCCTTCACCAGCCTGTCTGTTACCTCCTTCACCAGCCTGTCTGTTACCTCCTTCACCAGCCTGTCTGTTACCTCCTTCACCAGCCTGTCTGTTACCTCCTTCACCAGCCTGTCTGTTACCTCCTTCACCAGCCTGTCTGTTACCTCCTTCACCAGCCTGTCTGTTACCTCCTTCACCAGCCTGTCTGTTACCTCCTTCACCAGCCTGTCTGTTACCTCCTTCACCAGCCTGTCTGTTACCTCCTTCACCAGCCTGTCTGTTACCTCCTCCACCAGCCTGTCTGTTACCTCCTTCACCAGCCTGTCTGTTACCTCCTCCACCAGCCTGTCTGTTACCTCCTTCACCAGCCTGTCTGTTACCTCCTCCACCAGCCTGTCTGTTACCTCCTCCACCAGCCTGTCTGTTACCTCCTTCACCAGCCTGTCTGTTACCTCCTTCACCAGCCTGTCTGTTACCTCCTTCACCAGCCTGTCTGTTACCTCCTTCACCAGCCTGTCTGTTCTATTCCAGTTCTATTCCATTTGTTGTATATTTCTAGACACCTGTCAGTTTGGGCCAGAAGGAAGCCATCATCATGAATGTTCTCCCACCTCTCGACATCAGGTCCAGAAGGACATCTAACAGCCATTGACAGAGACAGGGACACCCTGAATCCCTGTCTCTACATCAGGTCCAGAAGGACATCTGACAGCCATTGACAGAGACAGGGACACCCTGAATCTCTTCCCTCCTGAGTAATCTGAGGAGGAGCAGTAGTGGCAGCAGGGGAGGCAGCATATGGAAAGAGTTGAGGTTTAGTGTTTTGTTGTGTGTTGAGGAGTGAAGATCGTTTTGTGTGTGTGTGTGTGTGTGTGTGTGTGTGATCATGTTTTGATGCTTGATCAGACATCAGTTTCAGACCTCTTACTGACAGGAAACGTAAGCCTTGTCTGGCTGAAGATCAGTGGATCATTAGAGGGACAGAGACATTAGAGGGACAGAGACATTAGAGGGACAGAGACATTAGAGGGACAGAGACATTAGAGGGACAGAGACATTAGAGGGACAGAGACATTCGAGGGACAGAGACATTCGAGGGACAGAGACATTAGAGGGACAGAGACATTCGGGGGACAGAGACATTCGGGGGACAGAGACATTAGAGGGACAGAGACATTAGAGGGACAGAGACATTAGAGGGACAGAGACATTAGAGGGACAGAGACATTCGAGGGACAGAGACATTCGAGGGACAGAGAGGAACGATGGTGTGTGTGTGTATCTGTTCTGAGAAACTGTCCCTCTCTCCCTCCCTCCCTTCTAAGGGCAGAAAGGTTGTTTGGGGCGACGCGTCGTTGTTTATTTCATGATGTGGTGGTAGTTGGGGTGGATTGAGGAACTCCACGCAAAGACAAATGGAGCTAAATAAATCAGCCATCAGAGTGGTTTTGCCAAAGACACAGATATGGCTCTGAGAATGGATGGAGAGAAGGAATGAAAGAATGAAAGAGAAAGAAAGGGAGAGCGAGAGAGAGAGAGAAATGGAGAAGGAGACTAAATGCGATGCATGGCGTCCGTTCAAAGCTAGTGTATGAAGCATTGCGTGTTTGTCACAAAAACAGGAGGAATTGTGGGTTATTTTTAAAAAGCTGCTCACATCTGGCTCACATGGCTCAGAGGAGAACCCCGAGGCAACATGAATTCTAACCAGACAGGTGAAATCAATCCATGTGGAACCTCACTGCTGCCCCCGTTAGGTGAAACTAAGTGTCGGTCTGCTGTTCAATGCTGTCTGTCTGTCTGGCTTTCTGTCTGTCTGTCTGAGTCTGTCTGTCTGTCTGTCTGTCTGTCTGTCTGTCTTTCTGTCTGTCTGAATCTGTCTGTCTGTCTATCTGGCTTTCTGTCTGTCTTTCTGCCTGTCTTCCTGTCTGTCTGAATCGTTCTGTCTGTCTGTCTGAATCATTCTGTCTGTCTGTCTGTCTGTCTGTCTGTCTGAATCGTTCTGTCTGTCTGTCTGTCTGTCTTAATCTTTCTGTCTCATCCTTTTTCACTTCCTCTCTCTCTCTTCTTCTCTCTTTCTATCTAGTCTTTGTGCTCTAAATGCTGATGTCCCGTCTGTAGCACGTCACAGTAGAACTCCAAGTAGAACCTCTTTTAGAATGTTTGTTCCTGCTTACTAACCAAAGCTCTCTGTTCTGTGTTCTCTCTCCTCGTCTCCCTCCTTCTCTCTCTCTCCTGTTCTCTCCTTCTTTCTCTCTCCTTGCCTCCCTCCTTCTCTCTCTCCTCGTCTCCCTCCTTCTCTCTCTCTCCTGTTTTCTCCTTCTTTCTCTCTCCTCGCCTCCCTCCTTCTCTCTCTCCTCGTCTCCCTCCTTCTCTCTCTCTCCTGTTCTCTCCTTCTTTCTCTCTCCTCGTCTCCCTCCTTCTCTCTCTCTCCTGTTCTCTCCTTCTTTCTCTCTCCTCGCCTCCCTCCTTCTCTCTCTCCTGTTCTCTCCTTCTTTCTCTCTCCTCGTCTCCCTCCTTCTCTCTCTCTCCTGTTCTCTCCTCTCTCTCTCCTCGTCTCCCTCCTTCTCTCTCTTTCCTGTTCTCTCCTCTCTCTCTCCTCGTCTCCCTCCTTCTCTCTCTCTCCTGTTCTCTCCTTCTCTCTCTCTCTCCTGTTCTCTCCTTCTCTCTCTCCTCGTCTCCCTCCTTCTCTCTCTCCTGTTCTCTCCTTCTCTCTCTCCTCGTCTCCCTCCTTCTCTCTCTCCTGTTCTCTCCTTCTTTCTCTCTCCTCGCCTCCCTCCTTCTCTCTCTCCTGTTCTCTCCTTCTTTCTCTCTCCTCGTCTCCCTCCTTCTCTCTCTCTCCTGTTCTCTCCTCTCTCTCTCCTCGTCTCCCTCCTTCTCTCTCTCTCCTGTTCTCTCCTTCTTTCTCTCTCCTCGTCTCCCTCCTTCTCTCTCTCTCCTGTTCTCTCATCTCTCTCTCCTCGTCTCCCTCCTTCTCTCTCTCTCCTGTTCTCTCCTTCTCTCTCTCCTCGCCTCCCTCCTTCTCTCTCTCTCCTGTTCTCTCCTTCTCTCTCTCCTCGCCTCCCTCCTTCTCTCTCTCCTGTTCTCTCCTTCTCTCTCTCCTCGCCTCCCTCCTTCTCTCTCTCCTGTTCTCTCCTTCTCTCTCTCTCCTCGTCTCTCTCCTTCTCTCTCTCTCCTCGTCTCTCTCCTTCTCTCTCTCTCCTGTTCTCTCCTTCTCTTGTATATGTGCCCTGGAACGCTCCTCTCTTCTCTACAGTTCTGCTTCAAGGTCAGTACTGCTTATCTGTCCCCTTTCCTTCCGTTTCTCCTCTGACCTGCCTTTGTGGTGAAGATGGGCTGGATGGTTCTGGTGGTAAACAGAGGATCTCCACTATGGCCTATTTATGGCCTTACCTCCCTTATCTCACCTCATTTGCACACACTGTATATAACCTTTCTACTGTATTATTGACTGTATGTTTGTTTATTCCATGTGTAACTCTGTGTTGTTGTTTGTGTCGCACTGCTTTGCTTTATCTTGGCCAGGTCTCAGTTGTAAATGAGAACTTGTTCTCAACTAGCCGACCTGGTTAAATAGTAGGTGAATTTATATATATTTTTTTAAATCCTCAACAACATCATCGTAGAGATAATCAACCGTACATGTCACTCCATGTCACCGTTTTATAATGATAACCAGGGGAAAACCTGAAGACCAACAGGAAGAGATCTATCC
>NW_022262720.1:59911-67411 GCF_002021735.2 Oncorhynchus kisutch
GCTTGGCGGCGTGAGTGAAGGAGGCTTTGTTGCGGAATAGAAAGCCGACTCTTGATTTGATTTTCGATTGGAGATGTTTGATATAAGTCTGGAAGGAGAGTTTGCAGTCTAGCCAGACACCTAGGTACCTATAGACGTCCACATATTCTAGGTCGGAACCATCCAGGGTGGTGATGCTAGTCGGGCATGCGGGTGCAGGCAGCGACCGGTTGAAAAGCATGCATTTGGTTTTACTAGCGTTTAAGAGCAGTTGGAGGCCACGGAAGGAGTGTTGTATGGCATTGAAGCTTGTTTGGAGGTTAGATAGCACAGTGTCCAAAGACGGGCCGAAGGTATATAGAATGGTGTCGTCTGCGTAGAGGTGGATCAGGGAATCGCCCGCAGCAAGAGCAACATCATTGATATACACAGAGAAAAGAGTCGGCCCGAGAATTGAACCCTGTGGCACCCCCATAGAGACTGCCAGAGGACCAGACAGCATGCCCTCCGATTTGACGCACTGAACTCTGTCTGCAAAGTAATTGGTGAACCAGGCAAGGCAGTCATCCGAAAAACCGAGGCTCCTGAGTCTGCCGATAAGAATATGGTGATTGACAGAGTCGAAAGCCTTGGCAAGGTCGATGAAGACGGCTGCACAGTACTGTCTTTTATCGATGGCGGTTATGATATCGTTGAGTACCTTGAGTGTGGCTGAGGTGCACCCATGACCGGCTCGGAAACCAGATTGCACAGCGGAGAAGGTGCGGTGGGATTCGAGATGGTCAGTGACCTGTTTGTTGACTTGGCTTTCGAAGACCTTAGATAGGCAGGGCAGGATGGATATAGGTCTGTAACAGTTTGGGTCCAGGGTGTCTCCCCCTTTGAAGAGGGGGATGACTGCGGCAGCTTTCCAATCCTTGGGGATCTCAGACGATATGAAAGAGAGGTTGAACAGGCTGGTAATAAGGGTTGCGACAATGGTGGCAGATAGTTTCAGAAATAGAGGGTCCAGATTGTCAAGCCCAGCTGATTTGTACGGGTCCAGGTTTTGCAGCTCTTTCAGAACATCTGCTATCTGGATTTGGTTAAAGGAGAACCTGGAGAGGCTTGGGCGAGGAGCTGCGGGGGGGGGGCGGAGCTGTTGGCCGAGGTTGAAGTAGCCAGGCGGAAGGCATGGCCGGCCGTTGAGAAATGCTTATTGAAGTTTTCGATAATCATGGATTTATCAGTGGTGACCGTGTTACCTAGCCTCAGTGCAGTGGGCAGCTGGGAGGAGGTGCTCTTGTTCTCCATGGACTTCACGGTGTCCCAGAACTTTTTGGAGTTGGAGCTACAGGATGCAAACTTCTGCCTGAAGAAGCTGGCCTTAGCTTTCCTGACTGACTGCGTGTATTGGTTCCGGACTTCCCTGAACAGTTGCATATCACGGGGACTATTCGATGCTATTGCAGTCCGCCACAGGATGTTTTTGTGCTGGTCGAGGGCAGTCAGGTCTGGGGTGAACCAAGGGCTGTATCTGTTCTTAGTTCTGCATTTTTTGAACGGAGCATGCTTATCTAAAATGGTGAGGAAGTTACTTTTAAAGAATGACCAGGCATCCTCAACTGACGGGATGAGGTCGATGTCCTTCCAGGATACCCGGGCCAGGTCGATTAGAAAGGCCTGGTCACAGAAGTGCCTGGATAGCTACCTAATGTTGCCTGGATAGCTACCTAATGTTGCCTGGATAGCTACCTAATGTTGCCTGGATAGCTACCTAATGTTGCCTGGATAGCTACCTAATGTTGCCTGGATAGCTACCTAATGTTGCCTGGATAGCTACCTAATGTTGCCTAATGTTGCCTTGCTCCTCTCTAGTGGGAGTGTTAATATCACTGAACAACTCCTCTCTAGTGGGAGTGTTAATATCACTGAACGGGTCTGTAGTGGGAGTGTTAATATCACTGAACGGGTCTGTAGTGGGAGTGTTAATATCACTGAACGGGTCTGTAGTGGGAGTGTTAATATCACTGAACGGGTCTGTAGTGGGAGTGTTAATATCACTGAACGGGTCTGTAGTGGGAGTGTTAATATCACTGAACGGGTCTGTAGTGGGAGTGTTAATATCACTGAACGGGTCTGTAGTGGGAGTGTTAATATCACTGAACGGGTCTGTAGTGGGAGTGTTAATATCACTGAACGGGTCTGTAGTGGGAGTGTTAATATCACTGAACGGGTCTGTAGTGGGAGTGTTAATATCACTGAACGGGTCTGTAGTGGGAGTGTTAATATCACTGAACGGGTCTGTAGTGGGAGTGTTAATATCACTGAACGGGTCTGTAGTGGGAGTGTTAATATCACTGAACGGGTCTGTAGTGGGAGTGTTAATATCACTGAACGGGTCTGTAGTGGGAGTGTTAATATCACTGAACGGGTCTGTAGTGGGAGTGTTAATATCACTGAACGGGTCTGTAGTGGGAGTGTTAATGTAGTGTTATATTATTATTATCTTAGCTGGTTATTATATTATTACCTCAGCTGGTTAATATATTATTACCTCAGCTGGTTATTATATTATTACCTCAGCTGGTTATTATATTATTACCTCAGCTGGTTAATATATTATTACCTCAGCTGGTTATTATATTATTACCGTAGCTGGTTATTATATTATTACCTCAGCTGGTTATTATTATTGTTATATTATTACCTCAGCTGGTTATTATATTATTACCTTAGCTGGTTAATATATTATTACCTCAGCTGGTTATTATATTATTACCTCAGCTGGTTAATATATTATTACCTCAGCTGGTTATTATATTATTACCTTAGCTGGTTATTATATTATTACCTCAGCTGGTTATTATATTATTACCGTAGCTGGTTATTATATTATTACCTCAGCTGGTTATTATATTATTACATCAGCTGGTTATTATATTATTACCTCAGCTGGTTATTATATTATTCCCTCCGCTGGTTATTATATTATTACCTCAGCTGGTTATTATATTATTCAGCTGGTTATTATATTATTACCTCAGCTGGTTATTATATTATTCAGCTGGTTATTATATTATTACCTCAGCTGGTTATTATATTATTACCTCAGCTGGTTGTTATATTATTACCTCAGCTGGTTATTATATTATTACCTCAGCTGGTTATTATATTATTACCTCAGCTGGCTATGAGATTATTACCTCAGCTGGTTATTATATTATTACCTCAGCTGGTTATTATATTATTACCTCAGCTGGTTATTATATTATTATCTCAGCTGGTTATTATATTATTACCTCAGCTGGTTATTATATTATTACCTCAGCTGGTTATTATATTATTACCTCAGCTGGTTATTATATTATTACCTCAGCTGGTTATTATATTATTACCTCAGCTGGTTATTATATTATTACCTCAGCTGGTTATTATATTATTACCTCAGCTGGTTATTATATTATTACCTCAGCTGGTTATTATATTATTACCTTAGCTGGTTATTATATTATTACCTCAGCTGGTTATTATATTATTACCTCAGCTGGTTATTATATTATTACCTCAGCTGGTTATTATATTATTACCTCAGCTGGTTATTATATTATTACCTCAGCTGGTTATTATATTATTACCTCAGCTGGTTATTATATTATTACCTCAGCTGGTTATTATATTATTACCTCAGCTGGTTATTATATTATTACCTCAGCTGGATTGAGGTCATATTATTATTGTTGTCTTTGTGACATGCTCCATCAGTCTGACAGTGCTGGGGAGGGGAAGGCCATGTCTGCATCTGAAATGGCATTCTATTCCTTATGTAGTGCACTACTTTTGATCAAGGCCCATGGGGCCCTATAAAGGTAATATAGTGTCATTTGGGACACAGCTCATGTCTTTGTGGTTCCACAGTGATCCGGGGAGGTCTGTGTCTGTTTCCAGCCCCAGCCAAAGCTCACTGTAGGCAGCCTGGATCTGCTGAGCACGTCCCTGTCTCTGGATGTGGTGCAATCGCCGGTCGGGTCTTTTTCCGTTAGCCTTGGCTGGGGCTGAACATGTCGGCCTGGTCTGGTTGGTCTGAGGCTACACCGCCATGTGGTACCAGATTAGCCAGCCAGGGTAGGGGGGTGTGTTGCCTTCCCACAACCCACCTCTTCGCTCCACCTCTGCCATAACATAGATGTTAGTGTTACAGCCACTGCCTCTGAGAAACAGCAGACCCTGTCCACTCGTTAGAGGGCAGTGGCCCCAGCTCTCTGGCAATGTAGTGCATCGATCCCTGTAACCTATCCCATCTCCACCCTGGTTCACCCTTCCCTGGGCCTGAGAACACCCAGCTAACAACACACCATGGCTGGGTTCCTCTGTTTAGCCTCCCCCTTCCAGAGCTTTCTGTAGCATCCGTGCCAATGCTAACCGCTAACCACAACGCCACGGGTCGGATCGTACGAGTTCTGCCGTGTTGTCCAATCAGGATTTAGTCTGCCTCAGCTGTGTGAGAATAGAACACTCCCGCATGGACGAGGCGGGAAAGGAAATCAATGGATGCGTCCCAAATAGCACCCTCTTCCCTTCATAGTGCACTACGTTTAACTAGGACACTGTGGGCCATGGTCAAAAGGAGTGCACTACATAAGGATTAGAGTAGCAATTGGACCGCGTCGGTTCTTTCACCTCGGCCCCGGCACTCGAGCGTTCATCTTTACGACACCGACCGCTCCCTGGCAACGCTAGCTAAACGCCAACGCCAGGCCCAGCCAATGAGGCCAGTGTCAGCGTCCTGCTAGCCAATGTAAAGACCCCGGGCCGTAGAGAGGGGGGAAAGGAAAACAACCATCAACAATCTTCTGACTGACATTCTGGGGGAAGCGTGTGCCTGTGGCTTTAGCTGTAATGCTGGTCTTACGCCTGCGTCCCAAATGGCACCCTATTCCCAATGTAGTGCACTACTGTTGACCAGGGCACGTAGGGTAGTGCACTATATAGGGAATAGAGTGGTATTTTAGAATGAGGTTTGTCTTTGATGGTGCAGGTCATGCTTTTATGAGAGCCAAACAGTCGATGTCCTTAGTTGACTTTGTGCTGTTTATCCAATTTTGGGCTTGGAGCGTGGGATGTGGTGTGTCTGTGTGTGTCTGTGTCTGTGTGTGTGTGTGTGTGGGGGGGGGGGGGGGGGGGGGGGGTACACAGTCAGAACCAGCCCTGTCAGAACTTTAACCCACGTTTGTAGGGGGGAAATCAGACATTTAGATACTCTGAGACCAACAGATATGAAAGACCTACACTATAGCCATCATCCCCTCAACTCCTCTTCTCTCCTCTCCCCTCTGCTCCTCCTCTCCTCTGCTCCTCCTCTCCCCTACTCTCCCTTTCCCTCCTTTCAACGCCGATCCTCTCCTCTCCCGTCCTCTCGTCTCGTCTCCTCTCCTCTCGTCTCATCTCCTCTCCTCTCCTCTCGTCTCCTCTCCTCTCTTCACCTCACCTCACCTCTCCTCTCTTCACCTCACCTCACCTCTCCTCTCCTCTCCCCTCTCCTCTCCTCTCCTCTCCTCTCTCGATGGTTGTGTATGTATTTCTCTATACAGATGGCATCTTCATTTCGAACCATCCCTATAATTATTTCCTCTGCTCCTCTCATTTTAGGGTCTCATTTTGTATGGTCACTGACAATGACTCCTTTTGAATCAGGTAATTGTGCAGGAGCCTTCAAATAGACCCATTAGGCTTTAGAACCGGTCCTATAGGGGTCCTCTGGGAGTTGATCTGCACTCTGCCTGTCTGGTCCTAAAAGGTGCCGTCTCCCCCCTTATCAAATAGTAATAATAGCCATGTAGGCAGAGGCAGTAAGCTGCTACTATTATTATAAACACAGATCATTGACTCCTACCAGACAACTGGGGTTCTTTCCCAGGCGTATTCTGACCACAATAACGCTTAATAACAAACTAGATCCTTGATCTCACTTTCAAAGGAACATTTGATACAAATATAAAAATATCAGGGTAATTCAGGGATAAGTCGTTTTATGAAATCTAGACTCTAGAAGTAAACCCCCTGTAGCCAAAATAATTTCCTATCAAATATTAATGTCAGGAGGAATGAAAATAACTTTTAGACGCAACATTAATATCCACTTCTTAATTATTTTTCTGAATTTGAAGACCATGTAAATAATGGTAATTCAAAGTTTGAAAACATTAAAGCTTCATGAAGTTTGAGAATCAAAGTTATCCCTGCTCCCAAAGTAATCCCTGCTCCCAAAGTAATCCCTGCTCCCAAAGTAATCCCTGCTCCCAAAGTAATCCCTGCTCCCAAAGTAATCCCTGCTCCCAAAGTAATCCCTGCTCCCAAAGTAATCCCTGCTCCCAAAGTAATCCCTGCCTCCAAAGTAATCCCTGCTCCCAAAGTAATCCCTGCTCCCAAAGTAATCCCTGCTCCCAAAGTAATCCCTGCTCCCAAAGTAATCCCCCTAAAAACGGACATAAAGCGTGCGTGTGTGAGTGTGTGTGTGTGTGTGTGTGTGAGAGTGAGTGTGTGTGTGTGTGTGTGTGTGTGTGAGAGTGTGTGTGTGTGTGTGTGTGAGTGTGTGTGTGTGTGTGAGTGTGAGTGTGTGTGTGTGTGTGAGTGTGTGTGTGTGTGTGTGTGTGAGAGTGTGTGTGTGTGTGTGTGTGTGATTCCTTAGCATGTGTGAGCACGCACATGTGTGAGCACGCACACGCAGCACAGTATGTGGGGCCCTTCTGCCCTAAGCGTTGTGATGGTTGTGATGGTTGCGTTGGTTGTGTTGCGTTGGTTGTGTTGCGTTGGTTGTGTTGCGTTGGTTGTGTTGTGTTGGTTGTGTTGTTTGTGTTGTGTTGGTTGTGTTGTGTTGGTTGTGTTGGTTGTGTTGGCTGTGTTGTGTTGGTTGTGTTGTGTTGGTTGTGTTGTGTTGTTTGTGTTGTGTTGGATTGTGTTGGTTGTGTTGGTTGCGTTGTGTTGGTTGTGTTGTGTTGGTTGTGTTGGGTTGTGTTGGTTGTGTTGTGTTGGTTGTGTTGGTTGTGTTGTGTTGGTTGTGTTGTGTTGGTTGTGTTGCGTTGGTTGTGTTGGTTGTGTTGGCTGTGTTGTGTTGTGGTGATTGTGTTGGTTGTGTTGTGGTGGTTGTGTTGGTTGTGTTGGCTGTGTTGTGTTGTGGTTATTGTGTTGGTTGTGTTGTGGTGGTTGTGTTGGTTGTGTTGTGGTGGTTGTGTTGTGTTGGTTGTGTTGGTTGTGTTGGCTGTGTTGTGGTGGTTGTGTTGTGGTGGTTGTGTTGGTTGTGTTGTGTTGGTTGTGTTGTGATGTGTTATGGTTGTGTTGTGTTGGTTGGTTGTGTTGTTTGTGTTGGTTGGTTGTGTTGTGTTATGGTTGTGTTGTGTTGGTTGTGTTGTGTTGGTTGTGTTGTGTTGGTTGTGTTGTGTTGTGTTGGTTGTGTTATGGTTGTGTTGTGTTGGTTGTGTTGTGTTGGTTGTGTTGGTTGTGTTGTGTTGGTTGTGTTGTGTTGGTTGTGTTGTGTTGTTTTGG
>NW_022262720.1:69911-102411 GCF_002021735.2 Oncorhynchus kisutch
CTCTACTCCCTTCATACCATAGGGTTCTGTTTACTCTACTCCCTTCATACCATAGGGTTCTGTTCACTCTACTCCCTTCATACCATAGGGTTCTGTTCACTCTACTCCCTTCATACCATAGGGTTCTGTTCACTCTACTCCCTTCATACCATAGGGTTCTGTTCACTCTACACCCTTCATACCATAGGGTTCTGTTCCCCCTACTCCCTTCATACCATAGTGTTCTGTTCATCCTTCATACCATAGTGTTCTGTTCATCCTTCATACCATAGGGTTCTGTTCACTCTACTCCCTTCATACCATAGGGTTCTGTTCATCCTTCATACCATAGGGTTCTGTTCACTCTACTCCCTTCATACCATAGGGTTCTGTTCATCCTTCATACCATAGGGTTCTGTTTACTCTACTCCCTTCATACCATAGGGTTCTGGTCATGACTAGTGCACTATATAGAGGACAGGGTGTCATTAGGGACTCAGTCCAGGAGACTGTCTGTAGAGAATAAGGGGGGCCAGTTGTTCATTGGGAAACTGCTCTGTAGCCAAGCAGATGGCTGACCGGGTTGGAAACACCAAGTTTGAACATTCCTGGATATTTATGACCTGTTATACACACACACACACACACACACACACACACACACACACCACACACACACACGCACGTACGCACACACACACTCATATAGGCACGGACATACTGTACACACACACTCATGAACATACAGACATGCAATGTGTTTGCCATTCCAACTCTACTCTAAGTTATTGATCGTCCACTTAGAGAAATATATGCTTTACATCATTCAAATGACTGGATCATTAAACAGACAGTTCTGTTCTCCCTGTGAGACCCAGTTCTGTTCTCCCTGTGAGACCCAGTTCTGTTCTCCCTGTGAGACCCAGTTCAGTTCTCCCTGTGTGACCCAGTTCTGTTCTCCCTGTGAGACCCAGTTCTGTTCTCCCTGTGAGACCCAGTTCTGTTCTCCCTGTGTGACCCAGTTCTGTTCTCCCTGTGTGACCCAGTTCTGTTCTCCCTGTGTGACCCAGTTCTGTTCTCCCTGTGAGACCCATTTATGTTCTGTTCTCCCTGTGAGACCCAGTTCTGTTCTCCCTGTGAGACCCAGTTATGTTCTGTTCTTCCTGTGTGACCCAGTTCTATTCTCCCTGTGTGACCCATTTCTGTTCTCCCTGTGAGACCCAGTTCTCCCTGTGAGACCCAGTTCTGTTATCCCTGTGTGACCCAGTTCTGTTCTCCCTGTGAGACCCAGTTCTCCCTGTGTGACCCAGTTCTGTTCTCCCTGTGAGACCCAGTTCTGTTCTCCCTGTGTGACCCAGTTCTGTTCTCCCTGTGAGACCCAGTTCTGTTCTCCCTGTGTGACCCAGTTCTGTTCTCCCTGTGAGACCCAGTTCTGTTCTCCCTGTGAGACCCAGTTCAGAATGTCTGGACTGGACTACACTGGGCTGGGGAAATGTCTGGACTGGACTACACTGGGCTGGGGAAATGTCTGGACTGGACTACACTGGGCTGGGGAAATGTCTGGACTGGACTACACTGGACTAGGGGAATGTCTGGACTGGACTACACTGGACTGGGGGAATGTCTGGACTGGACTACACTGGGCTGGGGAAATGTCTGGACTGGACTACACTGGACTGGGGGAATGTCTGGACTGGACTACACTGGGCTGGGGAAATGTCTGGACTGGACTACGCTGGACTGGGGGAATGTCTGGACTGGACTACACTGGACTGGGGGAATGTCTGGACTGGACTACACTGGACTGGGGGAATGTCTGGACTGGATAACACTGGACTGGACTAGACTGGACTGGGGGAATATCTGGACTGGACTAGACTGGACTGGGGGAATGTCTGGACTGGACTAAACTTGACTGGGGGAATGTCTGGACTGGACTTCACTGGACTGGATTGGACTAGACTGGACTTTGTCTGAGCTGGATTGGGGGAATGTCTGGACTAGACTAGACTGGACTGGACTGAGCTGGACTGGGGGAATGTCTGGACTAGACTAGACTGGACTGGACTGGGGGAATGTCTGGACTGGACTAGATTGGACTAGACTGGACTGGACTAGACTGGACTGGGGGAATGTCTGGATTGGACTTGGCTGAGCTGGACTAGACTGGACTGGACTGGACAAATGTCTGGACTGGACTAGACTGGACTGGGCTGGACTGGGCTGAGCTAGACTGGACTGGGCTGAGCTAGACTGGACTAGACTAGACTGGACTGGACTGGGCTCTTCTCTCTACACTGCAGCATATTCTATGTCCCCAGTTAGAGCTGATACTGGGGGTTTTGTCTGTGTCTGGACATGTTGCCTGCTGGGCCTGTGTGTGTGTGTGTATGTGTGTGTGTGTGTATATATGTGTGTGTGTACTTGTCCTAAGCACACACCCTCCTGTAGTCTTGAGTGATCAGGTGCTATAACAGGAATGTGTTGGCCCCACTCAGCCCTGTTCCACTCAGCCCTGTTACTCTCAGCCCTGTTCCACTCAGCCCTGCTCCACTCAGCCCTGTTCCACTCAGCCCTGTTCCTCTCAGCCCTGTTCCACTCAGCCCTGTTCCACTGTTCCACTTCATATCACCTTGTTCCTCTGTAATGGGCTTTGGAGGAGCACCAGACCTCTCCTCTCAATTACATTCAATTCAAGGGGCTTTATTGACATTGGAAACATATGTTAACATTACCAAAGCAAGTGAGGTAGATAATATATAAAGTGAAATAAACAATAAAAATTAACAGTAAACATTACACATACAGAAGTTTCAAAACAATAAAGACATTTCAAATGTCATATTATATATATATACAGTGTTGTAACAATGTACAAAAGGGAAAATAAATAAGCATAAATATAGGTTGTATTTACAATGGTGTTTGTTCTTCACTGGTTGCCCTTTTCTCGTGGCAACAGGTCACAAATCTTGCTGCTGTGATGTCACACTGGTATTTCACCCAGTAGATATGGGAGTTTATCAAAATTGGATTTGTTCTGTAATTCTTTGTGGATCTGTGTAATCTGAGGGAAATATGTCTCTCTAATATGGTCATACATTTGACAGGAGGTTAGGAAGTGCAGCTCAGTTTCCACCTCATTTTGTGGGCATTGAGCACATAGCCTGTCTTCTCTTGAGAGCCATGTCTGCCTACGGTGACCTTTCTCAATAGCAAGGCTATGCTCACTCCCCTCTCTCCCCCTGTATCTCTCCAGACAGGTGTTAGGACTAGTGTAGTCTGTATGATATCTAACTGTCCTCTCCCCTGTTAGGACTAGTGTAGTCTGTATGATATCTAACTGTCCTCTCCCCTGTATCTCTCCAGACAGGTGTTAGGACTAGTGTAGTCTGTATGATATCTAACTGTCCTCTCCCCTGTATCTCTCCAGACAGGTGTTAGGACTAGTGTAGTCTGTATGATATCTAACTGTCCTCTCCCCTGTTAGGACTAGTGTAGTCTGTATGATATCTAACTGTCCTCTCCCCTGTATCTCTCCAGACAGGTGTTAGGACTAGTGTAGTCTGTATGATATCTAACTGTCCTCTCCCCTGTTAGGACTAGTGTAGTCTGTATGATATCTAACTGTCCTCTCCCCTGTATCTCTCCAGACAGGTGTTAGGACTAGTGTAGTCTGTATGATATCTAACTGTCCTCTCCCCTGTATCTCTCCAGACAGGTGTTAGGACTAGTGTAGTCTGTATGATATCTAACTGTCCTCTCCCCTGTATCTCTCCAGACAGGTGTTAGGACTAGTGTAGTCTGTATGATATCTAACTGTCCTCTCCCCTGTATCTCTCCAGACAGGTGTTAGGACTAGTGTAGTCTGTATGATATCTAACTGTCCTCTCCCCTGTTAGGACTAGTGTAGTCTGTATGATATCTAACTGTCCTCTCCCCTGTATCTCTCCAGACAGGTGTTAGGACTAGTGTAGTCTGTATGATATCTAACTGTCCTCTCCCCTGTTAGGACTAGTGTAGTCTGTATGATATCTAACTGTCCTCTCCCCTGTATCTCTCCAGACAGGTGTTAGGACTAGTGTAGTCTGTATGATATCTAACTGTCCTCTCCCCTGTATCTCTCCAGACAGGTGTTAGGACTAGTGTAGTCTGTATGATATCTAACTGTCCTCTCCCCTGTATCTCTCCAGACAGGTGTTAGTACTAGTGTAGTCTGTATGATATCTAACTGTCCTCTCCCCTGTTAGGACTAGTGTAGTCTGTATGATATCTAACTGTCCTCTCCCCTGTATCTCTCCAGACAGGTGTTAGGACTAGTGTAGTCTGTATGATATCTAACTGTCCTCTCCCCTGTATCTCTCCAGACAGGTGTTAGGACTAGTGTAGTCTGTATGATATCTAACTGTCCTCTCCCCCTGTATCTCTCCAGACAGGTGTTAGGACTAGTGTAGTCTGTAGGACTGTTAGGACTAGTGTAGTCTGTATGATATCTAACTGTCCTCTCCCCTGTATCTCTCCAGACAGGTGAAGGACCAGACTAAGACGGTGGCCCACCTGAAACATAAGGAGCAGGTGGAGAAGAGTAAGAACGCCCAGCTGGTGCAGGAGGTCAGGAAGAGAGAGGACAACCTCAATGAGAGCTCTCAACACGTCAAGGTGAGAGAGGTGTTTCTCTTGTTCCACTCTCCACTCTATGTCTGATGATGTGTGAAGGCTGTGTACACTCTGTCCCCATAGGACAACCCTTTTTGGTTCTAGGTAGAACCATTTGTGTGTGTGTGTGTCCACAGAGGGTTCTACGTGGAACACAAAAGGGTTCTACGTGGAACCAGATAGTAATTTGTTTCTAAGAGTGTAGAGGCCTCATTGTAGAACAAACATGTCTTTCTCCTCCCCCTCTCTCTCATTTTCTCCATCATTATTTTTCTGTTTCTCGTTCTCTCACTCTCTCTGTCCTCTCCGTCCTCTCTTTCCTATTTGTCCTCTCTGTCCTCTCCATCCTCTCTGTCCTCTCTCTCCTTTCTGTCCTCTCTGTCCTCTCTTTCCTATTTGTCCTCTCTGTCCTCTCATCCTCTCCATCCTCTCTGTCCTCTCTTTCCTATTTGTCCTCTCTGTCCTCTCCGTCCTCTCTTTCCTATTTGTCCTCTCTGTCCTCTCTGTCCTCTCTTTCCTATTTGTCCTCTCTGTCCTCTCCGTCCTCTCCGTCCTCTCTGTCCTCTCTGTCCTCTCTGTCCTCTCCGTCCTCTCTGTCCTCTCCGTCCTCTCTGTCCTCTCCGTCCTCTCTGTCCGCTCCGTCCTCTCTGTCCTCTCCATCCTCTCCGTCCTCTCTGTCCTCTCTGTCCTCTCCGTCCTCTCTGTCCTCTCTGTCCTCTCCGTCCTCTCCGTCCTCTCTGTCCTCTCCGTCCTCTCTGTCCTCTCCGTCCTCTCTGTCCTCTCTTCTCTGTCCTTTGAAGCCTGCTCTGGTTCCTCATTTGAGAATATCTGCGATTCCTCTCAGGTAAAATGGGCGAATCAGGTTCCTGCTCCCAAACCGCCCTCACCTCCCCCTCTCCTACTCCCTCCACCACTCCCATGACCTCCTTTCCGTTCCCACATTGTGGTTTTTGGGCAGATGGATAAAGGGATGGAGGGAGGTTTAGACGGAAGGGTGGAGGGACAGAGTGGGCTGCGTTCGTAGGAGAAATTCAACTGTCCGTAGCCGGTCAGGTTGTTATAGAGGGGAAGGAATTTACAAGATGTAAAAATATGTAGTGACATGAACCTATGAACCAGAACCTTCTAGAGCCCACTAGAAACCAGAACCTTCTAGAACCCACTAGAAACCAGAACCTTATAGAGCCCATTAGAAACCAGCGAAACCAGAACCTTCTAGAGCCCACTAGAAACCAGCGAAACCAGAACCTTCTAGAGCCCACTAGAAACCAGCAAAACCAGAACCTTATAGAGCCCATTAGAAACCAGCGAAACCAGAACCTTCTAGAGCCCACTAGAAACCAGTGAAACCAGAACCTTCTAGAGCCCACTAGAAACCAGCGAAACCAGAACCTTCTAGAGCCCACTAGAAACCAGCGAAACCAGAACCTTCTAGAGCCCACTAGAAACCAGCAAAACCAGAACCTTATAGAGCCCATTAGAAACCAGCGAAACCAGAACCTTCTAGAGCCCACTAGAAACCAGCGAAACCAGAACCTTCTAGAGCCCACTAGAAACCAGCGAAACCAGAACCTTCTAGAGCCCATTAGAAACCAGCGAAACCAGAACCTTCTAGAGCCCACTAGAAACCAGCGAAACCAGAACCTTCTAGAGCCCATTAGAAACCAGCGAAACCAGAACCCAGAACTGTACAGCTAAAGAAACACACACACACACCCTCGTTGAACATCACAGACACTTTAGTTTGACCCGGTCTGACCATGGTGGGTGGAGGGGGTACAGGGTGGAAACTGGGCCCACCCTCTCATTAGTGGTCTGAGAGAAACTTAATACAGTGATAATCCCTGGTGTTAGCTAGGTAGTGTGTGTGTGTTGTACCCTTCAGTCCATCTCTCCAGGTAGTGTGTGTGTATGTGTGTGTGTGTGTTGTACCCTTCAGTCCATCTCTCCAGGTAGTGTGTGTGTGTGTGTGTGTGTGTGTTGTACCCTTCAGTCCATCTCTCCAGGTAGTGTGTGTGTGTGTGTTGTACCCTTCAGTCCATCTCTCCAGGTTGTGTGTGTGTGTGTGTGTGTGTGTGTGTGTGTGTTGTACCCTTCAGTCCATCTCTCCAGGTTGTGTGTGTGTGTGTGTGTTGTACCCTTCAGTCCATCTCTCCATGTTGTGTGTGTGTGTGTGTGTGTTGTACCCTTCAGTCCATCTCTCCATGTTGTGTGTGTGTGTGTGTGTGTGTTGTACCCTTCAGTCCATCTCTCTAGGTTGGGATAGTTAGTTTATTTCTGCACCAACAAATAGCACCCTATCTCCTTTATAGTGCACTAGTTTGTACCAGTCCCCCTAGGCACTATAGGGTGTCGTTAGGGACGCACATGGAACACAGGCTGTTATTATTCATGAGTCGTCATTGGGACAACCCCCACGTTGCTGTGGTTTCACTGTTTTCTCAGTCTGTCTTTCTCTCATGTTCTGTCTCAAGCCTCTATCCATCCTCTGTTCTGGGTTTCCTTTCTGTTGTTATTGCTCATTGGGTTGGATGTCGGATAGGCCTTTCCATCCTGGTCAATGACGTTCAGTTGTGTGTGTGTGTGTGTGTGTGCTTGCTCAGCGTTGGTTCACATGCTGTGGTTAGAGTGAACCTCTTCATCCAAGCCGACAGTCCCTGCTGGTAATTCTGCGATACGGCAGACTCTCCCCCTGTTTCTCCCCCCTGTCTCCTCCTCTCTTCCCCAGCCTCCCTCCTGTCTCCTCCTCTCCCCCTGTCTCCTCCTCTCTTCCCCAGCCTCCCTCCTGTCTCCTCCTCTCCCCCTGTCTCCTCCTCTCTTCCCCAGCCTCCCTCCTGTCTCCCCGTCTCCTCCTCTCCCCCTGTCTCCTCCTCTCTTCCCCAGCCTCCCTCCTGTCTCTCCCCCGCCTCCCCGTTTCCTCCTGTCTCCCCCCCAGCCTCCCCCTGTCTCCTCCTCTCCCTCCTGTCTCCCCCTGTCTCTCCCAGCCTCCCTCTGTCTCTCCCCCGCCTCCCCCTGTCTCCCCCAGCCTCCCTCTGTCTCTCTCCCGTCTCCCCCAGCCTCCCTCTGTCTCTCCCCTGTCTCTCCCCTGTCTCTCCCCTGTCTCTCTCCTGTCTCTCTCCTGTCTCTCCCCTGTCTCTCCCCTGTCTCTCTCCTGTCTCTCTCCTGTCTCTCCCCTTTCTCTCTCCGTCTCTCCCCTGTCTCTCCCCTGTCTCTCCCCTGTCTCTCTCCTGTCTCTCCCCTGTCTCCTCCCATCCTCCACATGTCTTCCCCCAGCCTCCCCTGCCACTCCCTGTCTCTTCCTGCCTCCCCCTGTTTCTCCGTCTCTCCATTTCTCTCCCGTCTCCCAGCCTGAGGACACACTATACATGCCCCTGCTCTGGCCCCTCCATCCCTCCATTTCTCCACCCCTCCAGCCCACCAGTGGGGCCCCACTCCTCCTGCCAAACCGAACCCAACATTGTGCCTCTGTCCCTGGCCAAACTCAGACCGATCACTGGGCCTGATGGAGGCTTCATGGCCTCATGGTTCTGGGTCCAGTCTCCCCTCTGATATAGTCCAGGGGTTTGGCCCCGACCCTCAGGCATGTCTTTATGTCCTGTGTGTGATGGAGGCAGAACAGATTTGGAAAGATGACACCCGTTGTTCCATCGTTAGCTCAGTCTCTCCGAATGGGTTTGACGTAGGACAGGGAAGGAGGAGGCCCAGCAAACCAAAATTGGTTCTGTAAAATTTCCCAGAACATTTGTTAGGTTGCGGCAAATCTTCTCATAAAACAAAAACTGTCCAGTCATGGTGATGATTCTAGAATGTTTGTATAAAACATTTGCCTGATGTTGCAAGAATGTTCTGAGAACACATTTAACCTGTTCTTTAAAGGTTCCCAGAATGTTTCAATTGTTTGTAGGAACATTCTGGTGAGAGCATTGTGGGGACACAAAAACACAAAAACTGTCCAGTTGTGCAGATTATTCTACCATGTCTCTTTTATGGTACAAAACATTCACCTGATGATACAAGAACCTTCCCAGAACACATGTTGTCTGTTTAAAAGGTTTCCAGGATGTTTATTCAGGGTGTGGTAACATTGTGGGGACATGGCAATAGATGCCTTCAGAAAGTATTCACACCCCTTGACTTTTTCCATATCGTTACAGCCTGAATTTAAATTAGATTAAATTGAGAATGTGTGCCACTGTACTCCACACAATATCACATATTGTCAAAGTGGAATTATATTTTTAGAAAATTTGACAAATTAATTAAAAATGATAGACTGAAATCTCTTTAGTCAATAAGTTTTCAACCCGTTTGTTATGGCAAGCCTAAATAAGTTCAGGACTCAAAATGTTCTTAACAAGTCACATAATAAGTTGCATGGACTCTGTGTGCAATAATAGTGTTTAACATGATTTTTTTATGACTACACAAACAATTATTTGTAAGGTCCCTCAGTCGAGTAGTGAATTTCAAACACAGATTCTAGTTCAAAGACAAGGGAGGTTTTCCAATGCAAGAAGAAGGGCAGCTATTGGTAGATGGATAAAAATATATATAATGGTTGAGTTATTAATGACTCTTTGGATGGTGTATCAATACTCCCAGGGTCTCTACAAAGATACAGGCATCCTTCCTAACTCAGTATCAATACTCCCAGAGTCTCTACAAAGATACAGGCATCCTTCCTAACTCAGTATCAATACTCCCAGAGTCTTGACAAAGATACAGGTGTCCTTCCTAACTCAGTATCACTACTCCCAGAGTCTCTACAAAGATACAGGCGTCCTTCCTAACTCAGTATCAATACTCCCAGAGTCTCTACAAAGATACAGGCGTCCTTCCTAACTCAGTATCAATACTCCCAGAGTCTCTACAAAGATACAGGCGTCCTTCCTAACTCAGTATCAATACTCCCAGAGTCTCTACAAAGATACAGGCGTCCTTCCTAACTCAGTATCAATACTCCCAGAGTCTCTACAAAGATACAGGCGTCCTTCCTAACTCAGTATCAATACTCCCAGAGTCTCTACAAAGATACAGGCGTCCTTCCTAACTCAGTATCAATACTCCCAGAGTCTTGACAAAGATACAGGTGTCCTTCCTAACTCAGTATCACTACTCCCAGAGTCTCTACAAAGATACAGGCGTCCTTCCTAACTCAGTATCAATACTCCCAGAGTCTCTACAAAGATACAGGCGTCCTTCCTAACTCAGTATCAATACTCCCAGAGTCTCTACAAAGATACAGGCGTCCTTCCTAACTCAGTATCAATACTCCCAGAGTCTCTACAAAGATACAGGCGTCCTTCCTAACTCAGTATCAATACTCCCAGAGTCTCTATAAAGATACAGGCGTCCTTCCTAACTCAGTATCAATACTCCCAGAGTCTCTACAAAGATACAGGCGTCCTTCCTAACTCAGTATCAATACTCCCAGAGTCTCTATAAAGATACAGGCGTCCTTCCTAACTCACTGTTCTGAAATGACGCACTCAAAAATGTTATATCAGTCAAAAATGTCAAATTCCCACTTTATGCTACAAAACCAACTTTATAAGAGGTTTTAAAAATAGGTTCTATTTGACAAAACATTCTGTGATATAGTAAGGCTTTGTTGGCAGAATAGATGGATGCAGTTCAATGCACGACTCATATAATTCACCAAGACATTTCTTCATAGTCCAACAAATATTACAATCAGGTTGTAAATGACAGCTGGCCTGGTACGTTGGTTGCCTCTTTCAGCCATTCGGGATGCACTGTTTCAGTTGAAATCGCAGTGTAGCCTAGTGGTTAGAGCATTGGACTAGTAACCGAAAGGTTGCAAGTTCAAATCGCCGAGCTGACAAGGTACAAAATCTGTCGTTCTGCCCTTGAACAGGCAGTTAACCCACTGTTCCTAGGCCGTCATTGAAAATAAGAATTTGTTCTTAACTGACTTGCCTGGTTAAATAAAGGTAAAAAAAATAAAAATTCAAAAATTTAAAAAATACCTTCGACAAAAACAGATGACTGTAACTATGGCTGGGAATGTCAAAACAATCAAACTAGCGAGGGCCAATGACAACAAGTCAGTCATCACGTGGCTAATAGGCGTATCTATTTATGTCACTATTTAGCAAGCTGGAAACATGGAGCCTAACGTCAGCTAGCTAACTAACGAGCTGCTAGGAGGAGGTCATTGGACGGGTGGGATGAGTTTTTGGACGGGTGGATGAGTTTTTGGACGGGTGGATGAGTTTTTGGACGGGTGGATGAGTTTTTGGACGGGTGGATGAGTTTTTGGACGGGTGGATGAGTTTTTGGACAGGTGGATGGATTCCCCCCCCCCTCTCCCCTGTCTCTCCCCTGTCTCCCTCTGTCTCTCCCCTGTCTCTCCCCTATCTCTTCCCTGTCTCTCCCCTATCTCTCCCCTGTCTCCCTCTGTCTCTCCCCTGTTTTTTTGGTGGCTACAGCCAGAGTTCAGGTGTCATTTGGTTAACTAGCTAGAGATGTGAATCACTTTGCTAGCTTGGTATGCTGAACTTGAATGACTATCCGCTGTTAGCATATTTCTTAGTTGTCAATCAAATGCATTCGGCATTGAGGAGGAGGGGGGGGGGCGGGCAAGTTCCCATTCAGTTGCCAAAACGTGGGTTGAGAGAAGCAGGCATTGGCAGACAAGCACTTGGGCTCCCGAGTGGCGCAGCGGTCTGAGCCACTGCATCTCAGTGTTAGAGGCGTCACTACAGACACCCTGGTTTGAGTCCAGGCTGTGTCACAACCGGCCGTGATTGGGATTGGGCGGTGCACAGCCGGCCCAGTGTCACCCGGGTTTGGCCGGTGTAGGTCGTCATTGTAAATAAGAATGTGTTCTTAACTGACTTGCCTAGTTCAATAAAGGTTCAAAGTTAACACACATTTCACCATCATTTATCAGTGCAATTCTGACGGCCAATTACAAGCTGGACAAGTTTGAGAGGGTTTATCTAATGTTCCCTGGTTAGATTTGAGCTCTTCTCCCTCTGGCTAAACACTAGTTGTTGATCTTGTTGTTGTGCATAGGGATCTGAGGGAGAGCCTACCTGTTCATGGTAGGAAGAGGACTCCTGTGGTATTCACATATTTGCAGAAATCCATTCAGGTGTATTTTGGGGCTTCTGAAGAATCCTTTCTCATGATCTAAAGTCACACTGTTGCTATTGACTGTAGACCCACAGTCCAGTTCAAAGTGAATGATGTCGGTCCCGTGAGGTAAATGACTTATTTACATATAGGCCTACTGTAGCTCTGATTGGCTATGGCACACCGGTCTGTGTAGAGTCCGGTTCTGGACAAGGCTGACACATTCTTATTTGGGTTTATTTACTGCAGTGTTTATGAATTGTCCAAACGTACGGCTGCTTTCCCACTCTATATTGCTATAGAATTATCAGAAATGCCTTACGTCATTCCCAAGCATTGTATGAAGGAATGAAAACGTGAAAATGACCATATCAGTGTCAGAAAATGTGCCCAGCAGATGCATATCTGTATTCCCAGTCATGTGACATACATGAGAACAATTGCGGCGACCTAACGAATGTTCTGGGAACCTAAACAGAATCAATTTTAGTTTGCTGGGAAAACATCACTGGTACATTGTTGTTGTTAAAAACACTCTCAATGTCTTTGGGATGATATCATCCTAATGTTAGATAAAACCCTAACTAGAACCTAATGGAATCTTAGCTAATGTTCTGGGAATGTTCCTGGTTTGCTGCGGGGTTTGATCGGTTAGACCAGGACACCATTAGTTGGCTAGAGAGCAATACTCCTCTGCTTCGTCCTTCATCCTGTCTCTCCTCTTTCTCCCACCTCTGCCTCTTCTCCCTCCTCTGCCTCTTCTCCCTCCTCTGCCTCTTCTCCCTCCTCTGCCTCTTCTCCCTCCTCTGCCTCTTCCCCCTCCTCTGCCTCTTCTCCCTCCTCTTCCTCTTCCCCCTCCTCTGCCTCTTCTCCCTCCTCTGCCTCTTCTCCCTCCTCTGCCTCTTCTCCCTCATCTGCCTCTTCTCCCTCCTCTGCCTCATCTCCCTCCTCTGCCTCTTCTCCCTCCTCTGCCTCTTCTCCCTCCTCTGCCTCTTCTCCCTCCTCTGCCTCATCTCCCTCCTCTGCCTCTTCTCCCTCCTCTGCCTCTTCTCCCTCCTCTGCCTCTTCCCCCTCCTCTGCCTCTTCGCCCTCCTCTGCCTCTTGTCCCTCCTCTGCCTCTTCTCCCTCCTCTTCCTCTTCTCCCTCCTCTGCCTCTTCTCCCTCCTCTGCCTCTTCTCCCATCTCTGCCAGCTGCTAAAACGAGCCTCTCACGTTTCACCCTAATTGCATAGGTGAACAGGGAATGGGAATTACGAGGGAGGTTGTTGCCTTTCTCACACTCATAAGCAGTACAGTAAAGCCACACTCAGGGCAGCTGCTGTTTACTTTGGATCTGGCTTTAGGTGGCCAGGAGAATGCCTGTCTCCAGTCTCCGGTCCGTCAGCCCTACAGCCAGACCCAGACCTGGGGCCGAGGGGTCCTCGAGGCAGGCGCCAGGCTGGAGGCTACAACTGACCAACCAGAGTTCAGAGACTATTAATCCACCAATTAGACATTAGAATGGAAGGAATAACCTCTCATTTGGCTGCCATGGATACAGCTAGACTGGGCATTGACCTGAACAGAACAGAGTTCTAGAATATAGAATACTCTCAGGGTTATCTAACAGAACAGGCCCAGAGTTCTAGAATATAGAATACTCTCAGGGTTATCTAACAGAACAGGCCCAGAGTTCTAGAATATAGAATCCTCTCAGGGTTCTCTTGTTTCTTTCATCTTCCTCTGAAAGTGTATTTGGTTCCTTGACCCCGGGCGCCACCTGCCTTGCTGTCTCCTCTCTTTCCTCCTCCTCTTCTCTCTCTCTCTTTATCATTTTCATTCAACCCTCAGTTGGGATAAAAAAATAAAAAGAGCCCTTCTTTATGTCCTGGATTCTTTTAAACTTCAGAGACGTTTTTCCTTTGGCAGCCGAGCACAGAGAGACAGACATGCCATATTTACACGTGTGGAGTGAATCATATACCCCCCTCCATCCCTCCACCCAACCACCCTGACAGATTGAATATCGACAGATTGAAGAAATCAGCGCTTTGAGAACAGAGAGCGAGGGATGGAGAGAGAGAGGGGGGGGGGGAGGGAGAGGGAGGAGAGGGAGAGGGAGGGAGGGAGGGGGAGAGGGAGAGAGAGAGAGAGAGAGAGAGAGAGAGTAGGATCAGATGACTGTGAATGTGGAAAAATAAAGAGGAGAACGAGAAGATGATGGTAACAGAGCTGGATCAGAACAGACCTGTTTTACAGCGTTGGGTTAGGGACCACACCTTTTACTGTGCGGTCGGTGGCGATAGATTCCCAGCATGCATAGCGGTGAGCAGGCCCCATCCAGAGTTTTCCGCAGCCACTCATCAGACAGGCCGCAGGGTTCAACCTAACACTGCACAATAGTAATATTCCCAGTAATG
Source organism: Oncorhynchus kisutch (assembly GCF_002021735.2). Lineage (NCBI taxonomy): Eukaryota > Metazoa > Chordata > Actinopteri > Salmoniformes > Salmonidae > Oncorhynchus > Oncorhynchus kisutch. The sequence goes on from NW_022262720.1 coordinate 84,047, forward strand.
TAACCCACTGCCCTGACGTTACCAGCACCAGGCTCAACCAACCAAGATACTTCAGGACCACACAGAGATGGTGGAGAGAGGAAGAGGAGGACGAAGGATGAGAGGGAGAGAGAATATGTCTGACTGAGTTAGCTGTAGAACTAGAGCATTTATTTCCACCTATAACAGAACAAGAATGTACCAGGGTAAAGTTGAAGAAGGCACAGAGCTATCCCACTGTTAGCTAATCTATCTATGACTTCTGTGTGTGTGTGTGTGTGTGTGTGTGTGTGTGTGTGTGTGTGTGTGTGTGTGTGTGTGTGTGTGTGTGTGTGTGTGTGTGTGTGTGTGTGTGTGTGTGTGTGCATGTTTTCCTATACATTTCCTATACATTTCAGTTCTCCCCCTATGCCTCCTCTCTCTCCCCTACCCCTAGGGAGAAGGAGAGGGGGAGGGTAAAGAGAGAGAGAGACGGATAGAGAGAGGGAGGGAGAAGGAGAGAGGGAGGGTAAAGAGAGAGGGAGACGGATAGAGAGAGGGAGGGAGAAGGAGACAGGGAGGGTAAAGAGAGAGAGGGAAGGAGGGAAAGAGAGGGAGGGAGAAGGAGAGAGGGAGGGTAAAGAGAGGGGGAGACGGATAGAGAGAGGGAGGGAGAAGGAGAGAGGGAGGGAGGGAGGGTAAAGAGAGAGAGGGAGGGGGGGAAAGAGAGGGAAGGAGAGAGGGAGGGTAAAGAGAGAGGGAGACGGATAGAGAGAGGAAGGGAGAAGGAGAGAGGGAGGGTAAAGAGAGAGAGAGGGAGGGAGGGAAAGAGAGGGAGGGAGAAGGAGAGAGGGAGGGTAAAGAGAGAAAGAGAGGGAGGGTAAAGAGAGAGGGAGACAGATAGAGAGAGGGAGGGAGAAGGAGAGAGGGAGGGTAAAGAGAGAGAGGAAGGGAGGGAGAAGGAGAGAGGGAGGGTAAAGAGAGAGAGAGGGAGGGAGGGAAAGAGAGGGAGGGAGAAGGAGAGAGGGAGGGTAAAGAGAGAAAGAGAGGGAGGGTAAAGAGAGAGGGAGACAGATAGAGAGAGGGAGGGAGAAGGAGAGAGGGAGGGTAAAGAGAGAGAGAGGGAGGGGGGGAAAGAGAGGGAAGGAGAGAGGGAGGGTAAAGAGAGAGGGAGACGGATAGAGAGAGGAAGGGAGAAGGAGAGAGGGAGGGTAAAGAGAGAGAGAGGGAGGGAGGGAAAGAGAGGGAGGGAGAAGGAGAGGGGGAGGGTAAAGAGAGAGGGAGACGGATAGAGACAGGGAGGGAGAAGGAGAGAGGGAGGGTAAAGAGAGAGGGAGACGGATAGAGGGAGGGAGAAGGAGAGAGGGAGGGTAAAGAGAGAGAGAGAGGGAGGGAGGGAAAGAGAGAGGGAGACAGATAGAGAGAGGGAGGGAGAAGGAGAGAGGGAGGGTAAAGAGAGAGAGAGGGAGGGAGGGAAAGAGAGGGAGGGAGAAGGAGAGGGGGAGGGTAAAGAGAGAGGGAGACGGATAGAGACAGGGAGGGAGAAGGAGAGAGGGAGGGTAAAGAGAGAGGGAGACGGATAGAGAGAGGGAGGGAGAAGGAGAGAGGGAGGGTAAAGAGAGAGAGAGGGAGGGAAATAGAGGGAGGGAGAAGGAGAGGGGGAGGGTAAATAGAGAGGGAGACGGATAGAGACAGGGAGGGAGAAGGAGAGGGGGAGGGTAAAGAGAGAGGGAGACGGATAGAGACAGGGAGGGAGAAGAAGAGAGGGAGGGTAAAGAGAGAGGGAGACGGATAGAGACAGGGAGGGAGAAGGAGAGAGGGAGGGAGGGAGGGAAAGAGAGGGAGGGAGAAGGAGAGAGGGAGGCAGGGAGGGAAAGAGAGGGAGGGAGAAGGAGAGAAAGAAAGAGAGAGAGAGCATCACCACAGATTGTCCATTATATTGAGCAGATACTCAAGTGGCCACTCTAACAATTAAGATGAATGTCTTCTAAAATGAAATTCAATCGAGAGGAGGCAAGATCAGATGGGACCATTCTAGCCAATGAGAGAGCAGATAAGCATGTGAACAACAGGCACAACTCTGATAGAAATTTTCTCAAAGTTGCCAGGATGTCACGTGTCCTACTGGTATCAGTATACTCCTAACAGGATGTGACATGTCCTACTGGTATCAGTATACTCCTAACAGGATGTGACATGTCCTACTGGTATCAGTATACTCCTAACAGGATGTGACGTGTCCTACTGGTATCAGTATACTCCTAACAGGATGTGACGTGTCCTACTGGTATCAGTATACTCCTAACATGATGTGACGTGTCCTACTGGTATCAGTATACTCCTAACAGGATGTGACATGTCCTACTGGTATCAGTATACTCCTAACATGATGTGACGTGTCCTACTGGTATCAGTATACTCCTAACAGGATGTGACGTGTCCTACTGGTATCAGTATACTCCTAACAGGATGTGACATGTCCTACTGGTATCAGTATACTCCTAACAGGATGTGACGTGTCCTACTGGTATCAGTATACTCCTAACAGGATGTGACGTGTCCTACTGGTATCAGTATACTCCTAACAGGATGTGACGTGTCCTACTGGTATCAGTATACTCCTAACAGGATGTGACGTGTCCTACTGGTATCAGTATACTCCTAACAGGATGTGACGTGTCCTACTGGTATCAGTATACTCCTAACAGGATGTGACGTGTCCTACTGGTATCAGTATACTCCTAACAGGATGTGACGTGTCCTATTGGTATCAGTATACTCCTAACAGGATGTGACGTGTCCTACTGGTATCAGTATACTCCTAACAGGATGTGACGTGTCCTACTGGTATCAGTATACTCCTAACAGGATGTGACGTGTCCTACTGGTATCAGTATACTCCTAACAGGATGTGACGTGTCCTACTGGTATCAGTATACTCCTAACAGGATGTGACGTGTCCTACTGGTATCAGTATACTCCTAACAGGATGTGACGTGTCCTACTGGTATCAGTATACTCCTAACAGGATGTGACGTGTCCTACTGGTATCAGTATACTCCTAACAGGATGTGACGTGTCCTAATGGTATCAGTATACTCCTAACAGGATGTGACGTGTCCTACTGGTATCAGTATACTCCTAACAGGATGTGACGTGTCCTACTGGTATCAGTATACTCCTAACAGGATGTGACGTGTCCTAATGGTATCAGTATACTCCTAACAGGATGTGACGTGTCCTACTGGTATCAGTATACTCCTAACAGGATGTGACGTGTCCTACTGGTATCAGTATACTCCTAACAGGATGTGACATGTCCTACTGGTATCAGTATACTCCTAACAGGATGTGACATGTCCTACTGGTATCAGTATACTCCTAACAGGATGTGACATGTCCTACTTGTATCAGTATACTCCTAACAGGATGTGACGTGTCCTACTGGTATCAGTATACTCCTAACAGGATGTGACGTGTCCTACTGGTATCAGTATACTCCTAACAACTTAACATGACCAAACTTCTATTAGATCAAATAAGCAACACGTAGCAGATAAACCATTACATGTTTGTTGTTGACCAAATGCAACAGTCTCTCATTGACCTCCATACAAAAACCCCTTTGCTTGGTGAGCAAAAAAATACAAAACATGGCAGATTTTGGGCCCAATTATCCCTCTCGCTTCGCCACTTCCTCTCTGGCATCACCAAGCCAAATGACTCACAGGCAAGTCATCAGAGGTCATTGTCCTATTTTGAATCCCTCAAATCCATTTTGAATCCCTCAACCCAAACCCCCAAAAGGTGTTTTGGACTACAGCAGTCTCTATAGTGTCTGTGTTTCTCTGTTCTGTTACTTCAGTCTGAGTCCTGACAGAGGCAGTGTGACTGAGAGCTCCTCCAATCACTATGATGCTTTATAAGCTCCAGGTTTCAGAGTGTATCGACCTCTACATCTGCATTGCTTGTCTTTGGGGGTTTCAGGCTGGGTTTCTGTACTGTACTTAGTGACATCTGCTGATGTAAAGAGGCCTTTATAAATACACTTTGACATGTTTTTATTTCACAGTTATTTAACCAGGTCGGCCAGTTGAGAACAAGTTGTCATTTACACCTGCGACCTGGCCAAGATAAAGCACAGCAGTGCGACACAAACAACATTGTTTGAGGAAGTCATCCCTGAGGTGGACTCCTTTTAGTCAACAGAGTGGCTGGATGCTTTATAGTCATTAACACTGTCTGATGACACTGATGACACACATTCTGATGGAATGATATTGCATGTTACATTACACACACACACACACAGCCCTGTGTGACAGATGACGGCGACTCACACGGTGGAAGTAATGAAGGCAGAGAGAGCGCTGGGGGCTCTGTGTGTGTGTGTGTGTGTGTGTGTGTGTGTGTGTGTGTGTGTGTGTGTGTGTGTGTGTGTGTGTGTGTGTGTGTGTGTGTGTGTGTGTGTGTGTGCTGACTGCTCCCCTTTCAGAGCATCAGAACATCCGCTGATCGTCCATTAGCCAGCTATAGTTAGACCAGACTAGGACATTAGGAAACCCTGGAGGACATTTACCAGACAGCGGATGTTCTGTCCCCACTAGTTCCCTTTATGTTAGAGACACACAGAGTCTGTGAGGGGTTGTTATGGAGACTGTTACTGTGTCTTGCCTACCTCAGGGATGACTTCCTCACTAGTTCCCTGTTATGTTAGAGACACACAGAGTCTGTGAGGGGTTGTCATGGAGACTGTTACTGTGTCTTGTCTACCTCAGGGATGACTTCCTCACTAGTTCCCTGTTATGTTAGAGACACACAGAGTCTGTGAGGGGTTGTTATGGAGACTGTTACTGTGTCTTGTCTACCTCAGGGATGACTTCCTCACTAGTTCCCTGTTATGTTAGGGACACACAGGGTCTGTGAGGGGTTGTCATGGAGAATGTTACTGTGTCTTGTCTACCTCAGGGATGACTTCCTCACTGCACTAGTTCCCTGTTATGTTAGAGACACACAGAGTCTGTGAGGGGTTGTCATGGAGACTGTTACTGTGTCTTGTCTACCTCAGGGATGACTTCCCCACTAGTTCCCTGTTATGTTAGAGACACACAGAGTCTGTGAGGGGTTGTCATGGAGACTGTTAATGTGTCTTGTCTACCTCAGGGATGACTTCCTCACTGCACTAGTTCCCTGTTATGTTAGAGACACACAGAGTCTGTGAGGGGTTGTCATGGAGACTGTTACTGTGTCTTGTCTACCTCAGGGATGACTTCCTCACTAGTTCCCTGTTATGTTAGAGACACACAGAGTCTGTGAGGGGTTGTCATGGAGACTGTTACTGTGTCTTGTCTACCTCAGGGATGACTTCCTCACTGCACTAGTTCCCTGTTATGTTAGAGAGACACACAGAGTCTGTGAGGGGTTGTTATGGAGACTGTTAATGTGTCTTGTCTACCTCAGGGATGACTTCCTCACTGCACTAGTTCCCTGTTATGTTAGAGACACACAGAGCCTGTGAGGGGTTGTTATGGAGACTGTTACTGTGTCTTGTCTACCTCAGGGATGACTTCCCCACTAGTTCCCTGTTATGTTAGAGACACACAGAGTCTGTGAGGGGTTGTCATGGAGACTGTTACTGTGTCTTGTCTACCTCAGGGATGACTTCCCCACTAGTTCCCTTTATGTTAGAGACACACAGAGTCTGTGAGGGGTTGTTATGGAGACTGTTACTGTGTCTTGTCTACCTCAGGGATGACTTCCCCACTAGTTCCCTGTTATGTTAGAGACACACAGAGCCTGTGAGGGGTTGTTATGGAGACTGTAACTTTAACAGCCAGGTGAAGAGGTACACATGTATAAGTCTAACAACCTGATTGTGGTTATAGTTGTATTTATACACATGGTAGAATAGATATACATCTCTACATATAACGTGAAATAACTCACTTTTGTACATCGTGCTGGTCCGTAAAATTGACTTTGTTTTAGCGCCCCAAAAACGTAATACTTCCAGGTCGTCTGTAGTATCAATCCCATAGTAAAGCACCATTTCTCCCCTTTCCAACCAAATCAATGAGGAGACCTTCATGATGCCCGTCTCTGCCTGATTCAACAATGAGCTCCGTCTCTGCCTGATTCAACAAGGCAATGAGCTCCGTCTGGTCTTTCTACAAATGGTGGGTGGGGAAGAGTCTTTTTTCACTCGACTGTCCAACTTATCACCTTATCACCTTATCACCTTATCACCTTATCACCTTATCACCTTATCGCCTTATCACCTTATCACCTTATCACCTTATCAACTTATCACCTTATCGCCTTATCACCTTATCACCTTATCGCCTTATCACCTTATCACCTTATCACCTTATCAACTTATCACCTTATCGCCTTATCGCCTTATCGCCTTATCACCTTATCACCTTATCACCTTATCAACTTATCACCTTTCACCTTATCGCCTTATCGCCTTATCACCTTATCACCTTATCACCTTATCACCTTATCACCTTATCAACTTATCACCTTATCGCCTTATCGCCTTATCGCCTTATCGCCTTATCACCTTATCACCTTATCAACTTATCACCTTATCGCCTTATCACCTTATCACCTTATCACCTTATCAACTTATCGCCTTATCACCTTATCACCTTATCACCTTATCACCTTATCGCCTTATCACCTTATCACCTTATCACCTTATCACCTTATCAACTTATCACTTCATCGCCTCTAAAATGTAAATAAAACCCTATAAAGAGTTTATATAACGTGTCATTACAGACCTATTAAAGAGTTTATATAACGTGTCATTACAGACCTATTAAAGAGTTTATATAACGTGTCATTACAGACCTATTAAAGAGTTTATATAACGTGTCATTACAGACCTATTAAAGAGTTTATATAACGTGTCATTACAGACCTATTAAAGAGTTTATATAACGTGTCATTACAGACCTATTAAAGAGTTTATATAACGTGTCATTACAGACCTATTAAAGAGTTTATATAACGTGTCATTACAGACCTATTAAAGAGTTTATATAACGTGTCATTACAGACCTATTAAAGAGTTTATATAACGTGTCATTACAGACCTATTAAAGAGTTTATATAACGTGTCATTACAGACCTATTAAAGAGTTTATATAACGTGTCATTACAGACCTATTAAAGAGTTTATATAACGTGTCATTACAGACCTATTAAAGAGTTTATATAACGTGTCATTACAGACCTATTAAAGAGTTTATATAACGTGTCATTACAGACCTATTAAAGAGTTTATATAACGTGTCATTACAGACCTATTAAAGAGTTTATATAACGTGTCATTACAGACCTATTAAAGAGTTTATATAACGTGTCATTACAGACCTATTAAAGAGTTATATAACGTGTCATTACAGACCTATTAAAGAGTTTATATAACGTGTCATTACAGACCTATTAAAGAGTTTATATAACGTGTCATTACAGACCTATTAAAGAGTTTATATAACGTGTCATTACAGACCTATTAAAGAGTTTATATAACGTGTCATTACAGACCTATTAAAGAGTTTATATAACGTGTCATTACAGACCTATTAAGAGTTTATATAACGTGTCATTACAGACCTATTGGAAGGTTTGTGTCAAATTTTAATTGGATTTTAGGGCGGTGCTAAAGTGTTCTTAGAAGTAAACAGCAGGTTTTTAGGGCGGGGCTAAAGTGATCTTCAGAAGTTAACAGCAGGTTTTTAGGGCGGGGCTAAAGTGATCTTCAGAAGTTAACAGCAGGGTTTTAGGGCGGGGCTAAAGTGATTTTCAGAAGTTAACAGCAGGTTTTTAGGGCGGGGCTAAAGGGATCTTCAGAAGTTAACAGCAGGGTTTTAGGGCGAGGCTAAAGTGATTTTCAGAAGTTAACAGCAGGTTTTTAGGGCGGGGCTAAAGGGATCTTCAGAAGTTAACAGCAGGTTTTTAGGGCGGGGCTAAAGTGATCTTCAGAAGTTAACAGCAGGTTTTTAGGGCGGGGCTAAAGGGATCTTCAGAAGTTAACAGCAGGTTTTTAGGGCGGGGCTAAGGTGATCTTCAGAAGTTAACAGCAGGTTTTTAGGGCGGGGCTAAAGGGATCTTCAGAAGTTAACAGCAGGTTTTTAGGGCGGGGCTAAAGTGATCTTCAGAAGTTAACAGCAGGTTTTTAGGGCGGGGCTAAAGGGATCTTCAGAAGTTAACAGCAGGTTTTTAGGGCGGGGCTAAGGTGATCTTCAGAAGTTAACAGCAGGTTTTTAGGGCGGGGCTAAAGGGATCTTCAGAAGTTAACAGCAGGTTTTTAGGGCGGGGCTAAGGTGATCTTCAGAAGTTAACAGCAGGTTTTTAGGGCGGGGCTAAAGGGATCTTCAGAAGTTAACAGCAGGTTTTTAGGGCGGGGCTAAAGTGATCTTCAGAAGTTAACAGCAGGTTTTTGAGAGTCATGATAGCTTGCAGTGATGATGCAAAAAATGACTAGGTATTCCCCCTTACCCTGTCCCTGTCTCTTACCCTGTCCCCTTACCCTGTCCCTGTCTCTTACCCTGTCCCCTTACCCTGTCCCCTTACCCTGTCCCCTTACCCTGTCCCTGTCTCTTACCCTGTCCCCTTACCCTGTCCCCTTACCCTGTCCCCTTATCCTGTCCCCTTACCCTGTCCCCTTACCCTGTCCCGAGTCTCTTACCCTGTCCCCTTACCCTGTCCCTTACCCTGTCCCTGTCTCTTACCCTGTCCCCTTACCCTGTCCCTTACCCTGTCCCTGTCTCTTACCCTGTCCCCTTACCCTGTCCCTGTCTCTTACCCTGTCCCCTTACCCTGTCCCTTACCCTGTCCCTGTCTCTTACCCTGTCCCCTTACCCTGTCCCTTACCTTGTCCCTGTCTTGTTTTTAAATGGTGAGAGAAGCTCTACACGTAAGACAGAATTAGTTGCATTATGGGTGCTGCACGTTACGTCATGACACTTCACAATTGAACATACAGCGTCGGGGGGTCGGTTTTTTTCAACTTTTCTCCAATACTATTGGGCAATTACCATGTCAATCGACACTTGAATAGAAACATAGTTCATACCCCAGATTTGGATGTCAACACTGTCGCCTCGTTTGAATGTCACGGTTGCACAAGTTTGTACGGAATGGTGTTAGTCACCGTGGAATCTCTAACAGCTCTGTTTCCCTCAGGATCAGGTCTGATATTCCACCTCTGTTTCCCTCAGGATCAGGTCTGATATTCCAGCTCTGTTTCCCTCAGGATCAGGTCTGATATTCCATCTCTGGATCAGGTCTGATATTCCATCTCTGGATCAGGTCTGATATTCCATCTCTGGATCAGGTCTGATATTTCAGCTCTGTTTCCTCTGGATGAGGTCTGATATTCCAGCTCTGTTTCCCCCACCAGTGTAGAGGAGGACAGGAGAAGATAAGAGGGTAGAGGAGAGGAGAGGAGATGAGTGAATAGGAGAGGATGAGAGGATGGGATGGGAGAGTATGAGAGAAGGGGAATGGAGAGGATGAGAGGAGAGGAGGGGATAGGATGAGAGGAGAGGATGAGAGAAGGGGAGAGTATGAGAGAAGGGGAAAGGAGAGGATGAGGGGAGAGGATGAGAGGAGAGGATGGGAGAGTATGAGAGAAGGGGAATGGAGAGGATGAGAGGAGAGGAGGGGAGAGGATGAGAGGAGAGGATGGGAGAGGATGGGAGAGCATGAGAGACGGGGAAAGGCGAGGAGGGGAGAGGATGAGAGGAGAGGAGAGGAGTGGAGAGGATGAGAGGAGAGGAAGAGGAGGGAGAGGATGAGAGGAGAGGAGAGGAGATGATGAGAAGAGAGGAGAGGATGAGAGGAGAGGAGAGGAGAGGAGGGGAGAGGATGAGAGGAGAGGAGAGGAGAGGAGGGAGAGGATGAGAGGAGAGAGAGGAGGGGAGAGGAGAGGAGGGGAGAGGATGAGAGGAGAGGAGAGGAGAGGAGAGGAGAGGAGAGGAGAGGAGGAGAGGAGAGGAGAGGAGAGGAGAGGAGAGGAGAGGAGAGGAGAGGAGATGATGAGAGGAGAGGAGAGGAGAGGAGGGGAGAGGATGAGAGGAGAGGAGAGGAGAGGATGAGAAGAGAGGAAATAAGCAGGTAGAAACAAAGTGATCCCGTAGACAATGAGCATAGTTCAGGGAGGCCATTGGCATCCATTCTGTGCCTCTCTCTCTGTGTGCTGCTGCCCGCCAGTTATGAGTTACTGCACCATAATGGCCAGAGGGCCACAGCTGTGATCTACTTCAACTCTCAGTGGTGTGCAGGATAAGTGTTGGGAACACCAACCTGACAGCTCCCGTAACCAACCAGAAGTAATATGGCACCCTATCCACTATATAATGCACTAGGGTACTTTTCACCAGGGCCCATAGGCATCTGGCCAAAAGTAGTGCACTATGTAGGGAATAGGATGTCATTTGTGACACAGCCCATTGTGTTTACTGCAAAAACCCAAACTGTGATTAAATGACTCTTTGGCTGTGCCGCAGTAATCATAGTCACGGCAACAAGAATGATTTGACTTGAGCTGATTATATATAGCCCTAACTACTCTGCCTTGGCATATGTACTGTATCTCCTAACTACTCTGCCTTGACATATGTACTGTATCTCCTAACTACTCTGCCTTGACATATGTACTGTATCTCCTAACTACTCTGCCTTGACATATGTACTGTATCTCCTAACTACTCTGCCTTGACATATGTATCTCCTAACTACTCTGCCTTGGCATATGTACTGTATCTCCTAACTACTCTGCATTGGCATATGTATCTCCTAACTACTCTGCCTTGGCATATGTACTGTATCTCCTAACTACTCTGCCTTGGCATATGTACTGTATCTCCTAACTACTCTGCCTTGACATATGTACTGTATCTCCTAACTACTCTTGCCTTGGCATATGTATCTCCTAACTACTCTGCCTTGGCATATGTATCTCCTAACTACTCTGCCTTGGCATATGTACTGTATCTCCTAACTACTCTGCCTTGACATATGTATCTCCTAACTACTCTGCCTTGACATATGTATCTCCTACATACTCTGCCTTGGCATATGTACTGTATCTCCTAACTACTCTGCCTTGGCATATGTACTGTATCTCCTAACTACTCTGCCTTGACATATGTACTGTATCTCCTAACTACTCTGCCTTGGCATATGTACTGTATCTCCTAACTACTCTGCCTTGACATATGTACTGTATCTCCTAACTACTCTGCCTGGCATATGTACTGTATCTCCTAACTACTCTGCCTTGGCATATGTATCTCCTAACTACTCTGCCTTGGCATATGTACTGTATCTCCTAACTACTCTGCCTTGGCATATGTATCTCCTAACTACTCTGCCTTGCATATGTACTGTATCTCCTACTACTCTGCCTTGCATATGTATCTCCTAACTACTCTTGCCTTGGCATATGTACTGTATCTCCTAACTACTCTGCCTTGGCATATGTACTGTATCTCCTAACTACTCTGCCTTGGGCATATTACTGTATCTCCTAACTACTCTGCCTTGGCATATGTACTGTATCTCCTAAACTACTCTGCCTTGGCATATGTACTGTATCTCCTAACTACTCTGCCTTGGCATATGTACTGTATCTCCTAACTACTCTGCCTTGGCATATGTACTGTATCTCCTAACTACTCTACCTTGGCATATGTACTGTATCTCCTAACTTACTCTGCCTTGGCATATGTATCTCCTAACTACTCTGCCTTGGCATATATGTATCTCCTAACTACTCTGCCTTGGCATATGTACTGTATCTCCTAACTACTCTGCCTTGGCATAATGTACTGTATCTCCTAACTACTCTGCCTTGGCATATGTACTGTATCTCCTAACTACTCTGCCTTGGCATATTACTGTATCTCCTAACTACTCTGCTTGGCAATATGTACTGTATCTCCTAACTACTCTGCCTTGGCATATGTACTGTATCTCCTAACTACTTAGCCTTGGCATATGTACTGTATCTCCTAACTACTCTACCTTGGCATATGTACGTACTCCTAATACTCTGCCTTGGCATATGTATCTCCTAACTACTCTGCCTTGGCATATGTATCTCCTAACTACTCTGCCTGGCATACTGTACTGTGGCATATGTACTGTATCTCCTAACTACTCTGCCTTGGCATATGTACTGTATCTCCTAACTACTCTGCCTTGGCATATGTATCTCCTAACTACTCTGCCTTGGCATATGTACTGTATCTCCTAACTACTCTGCCTTGGCATATGTACTGTATCTCCTAACTACTCTGCCTTGGCATATGTACTGTATCTCCTAACTACTCTGCCTTGGCATATGTATCTCCTAACTACTCTGCCTTGGCATATGTACTGTATCTCCTAAACTACTCTGCCTTGGCATATGTACTGTATCTCCTAACTACTCTGCCTTGGCATATGTACTGTATCTCCTAATATCTCTGCCTTGGGCATATGTATCTCCTAACTACTCTGCCTTGGCATTGTATCTCCTAACTACTCTGCCTTGGCATATGTACTGTATCTCCTAACTACTCTACCTTGCATATGTACTGTTTCCTAACTACTCTGCCTTGGCATATGTATCCTCCTACTACTCTGCCTTGGCATATGTACTGTATCTCCTAACTACTCTGCCTTGGCAATGTATCTCCTAACTACTCTGCCTTGGCATATGTACTGTATCTCCTAACTACTCTACCTTGGCATATGTACTGTATCTCCTAACTACTCTGCCTTGGCATATGTACTGTATCTCCTAACTACTCTGCCTTGACATATGTACTGTATCTCCTAACTACTCTGCCTTGACATATGTACTGTATCTCCTAACTACTCTGCCTTGACATATGTATCTCCTAACTACTCTGCCTTGGCATATGTATCTCCTAACTACTCTGCCTTGCATATGTATCTCCTAACTACTCTGCCTTGGCATATGTATCTCCTAACTACTCTGCCTTGGCATATGTATCTCCTAACTACTCTGCCTTGGCATATGTATCTCCTAACTACTCTGCCTTGGCATATGTACTGTATCTCCTAACTACTCTGCCTTGGCATATGTACTGTATCTCCTAACTACTCTGCCTTGGCATATGTACTGTATTTCCTAACTACTCTGCCCTTGGCATATGTACTGTATCTCCTAACTACTCTGCCTTGGCATATGTACTGTATCTCCTAACTACTCTGCCTTGGCATATGTACTGTATCTCCTAACTACTCTGCCTTGGCATATGTACTGTATCTCCTAACTACTCTGCCTTGGCATATGTATCTCCTAACTACTCTGCCTTGGCATATGTACTGTATCTCCTAACTACTCTGCCTTGGCATATGTAACTGTATCTCCTAACTACTCTGCCTTGGCATATGTCTGTATCTCCTAACTACTCTGCCTTGGCATATGTACTGTATCTCCTAACTACTCTGCCTTGGCATATGTACTGTATCTCCTAACTACTCTACCTGGCATATGTACTGTATCTCCTAACTACTCTGCCTTGGCATATGTATCTCCTAACTACTCTGCCTTGGCATATGTATCTCCTAACTACTCTGCCTTGGCATATGTACTGTATCTCCTAACTACTCTGCCTTGGCATATGTACTGTATCTCCTAACTACTCTGCCTTGGCATATGTACTGTATTTCCTAACTACTCTGCCTTGGCATATGTACTGTATCTCCTAACTACTCTGCCTTGGCATATGTACTGTATCTCCTAACTACTCTGCCTTGCATATGTACTGTATCTCCTAACTACTCTGCCTTGGCATATGTACTGTATCTCCTAACTACTCTGCCTTGGCATATGTATCTCCTAACTACTCTGCCTTGGCATATGTACTGTATCTCCTAACTACTCTGCCTTGGCATATGTACTGTATCTCCTAACTACTCTGCCTTGGCATATGTACTGTATCTCCTAACTACTCTGCCTTGGCATATGTATCTCCTAACTACTCTGCCTTGGCATATGTATCTCCTAACTACTCTGCCTTGGCATATGTACTGTATCTCCTAACTACTCTACCTTGGCATATGTACTGTATCTCCTAACTACTCTGCCTTGGCATATGTATCTCCTAACTACTCTGCCTTGGCATATGTACTGTATCTCCTAACTACTCTGCCTTGGCATATGTATCTCCTAACTACTCTGCCTTGGCATATGTACTGTATCTCCTAACTACTCTACCTTGGCATATGTACTGTATCTCCTAACTACTCTGCCTTGGCATATGTACTGTATCTCCTAACTACTCTGCCTTGACATATGTACTGTATCTCCTAACTACTCTGCCTTGACATATGTACTGTATCTCCTAACTACTCTGCCTTGACATATGTATCTCCTAACTACTCTGCCTTGGCATATGTATCTCCTAACCACTCTGCCTTGGCATATGTATCTCCTAACTACTCTGCCTTGGCATATGTATCTCCTAACTACTCTGCCTTGGCATATGTATCTCCTAACTACTCTGCATTGGCATATGTATCTCCTAACTACTCTGCCTTGGCATATGTACTGTATCTCCTAACTACTCTGCCTTGGCATATGTACTGTATCTCCTAACTACTCTGCCTTGGCATATGTACTGTATCTCCTAACTACTCTGCCTTGGCATATGTACTGTATCTCCTAACTACTCTGCCTTGGCATATGTACTGTATCTCCTAACTACTCTGCCTTGGCATATGTACTGTATCTCCTAACTACTCTGCCTTGGCATATGTACTGTATCTCCTAACTACTCTGCCTTGGCATATGTATCTCCTAACTACTCTGCCTTGGCATATGTATCTCCTAACTACTCTGCCTTGGCATATGTATCTCCTAACTACTCTGCCTTGGCATATGTATCTCCTAACTACTCTGCCTTGGCATATGTATCTCCTAACTACTCTGCCCTTGGCATATGTATCTCCTAACTACTCTGCCTTGGCATATGTATCTCCTAACTACTCTGCTTGGCATATGTATCTCCTAACTACTCTGCCTTGGCATATGTACTGTATCTCCTAACTACTCTACCTTGGCATATGTACTGTATCTCCTAACTACTCTACCTTGGCATATGTACTGTATCTCCTAACTACTCTGCCTTGGCATATGTATCTCCTAACTACTCTGCCTTGGCATATGTACTGTATCTCCTAACTACTCTGCCTTGGCATATGTATCTCCTAACTACTCTGCCTTGGCATATGTACTGTATCTCCTAACTACTCTACCTTGGCATATGTACTGTATCTCCTAACTACTCTGCCTTGGCATATGTACTGTATCTCCTAACTACTCTGCCTTGACATATGTACTGTATCTCCTAACTACTCTGCCTTGACATATGTACTGTATCTCCTAACTACTCTGCCTTGACATATGTATCTCCTAACTACTCTGCCTTGGCATATGTATCTCCTAACCACTCTGCCTTGGCATATGTATCTCCTAACTACTCTGCCTTGGCATATGTATCTCCTAACTACTCTGCCTTGGCATATGTATCTCCTAACTACTCTGCATTGGCATATGTATCTCCTAACTACTCTGCCTTGGCATATGTACTGTATCTCCTAACTACTCTGCCTTGGCATATGTACTGTATCTCCTAACTACTCTGCCTTGGCATATGTACTGTATCTCCTAACTACTCTGCCTTGGCATATGTACTGTATCTCCTAACTACTCTGCCTTGGCATATGTACTGTATCTCCTAACTACTCTGCCTTGGCATATGTACTGTATCTCCTAACTACTCTGCCTTGGCATATGTACTGTATCTCCTAACTACTCTGCCTTGGCATATGTATCTCCTAACTACTCTGCCTTGGCATATGTATCTCCTAACTACTCTGCCTTGGCATATGTATCTCCTAACTACTCTGCCTTGGCATATGTATCTCCTAACTACTCTGCCTTGGCATATGTATCTCCTAACTACTCTGCCTTGGCATATGTATCTCCTAACTACTCTGCCTTGGCATATGTATCTCCTAACTACTCTGCCTTGGCATATGTATCTCCTAACTACTCTGCCTTGGCATATGTACTGTATCTCCTAACTACTCTACCTTGGCATATGTACTGTATCTCCTAACTACTCTACCTTGGCATATGTACTGTATCTCCTAACTACTCTACCTTGGCATATGTACTGTATCTCCTAACTACTCTGCCTTGGCATATGTACTGTATCTCCTAACTACTCTACCTTGGCATATGTATCTCCTAACTACTCTGCCTTGGCATATGTATCTCCTAACTACTCTGCCTTGGCATATGTACTGTATCTCCTAACTACTCTGCCTTGGCATATGTACTGTATCTCCTAACTACTCTGCATTTACATATGTACTGTATCTCCTAACTACCTGGCCTTGGCATATGTATCTCCTAACTACTTTGCCTTGGCATATGTACTGTATCTCCTAACTACTCTGCCTTTGGCATATGTACTGTATCTCTAACTACTCTTGCCTTGGCATATGTACTGTATCTCCTAACTACTCTGCCTGACATATGTACTGTTCTCCTAACTACTCTGCCTTGGCATATGTATCTCCTAACTACTCTGCCTTGGCATATGACTGTATCTCCTAACTACTCTGCCTTGGCATATGTACTGTATCTCCTAACTACTCTGCCTTGGCATATGACTGTATCTCCTAACTACTCTGCCTTGACATATGTACTGTATCTCCTAACTACTCTGCCTTGGCATAGTACTGTATCTCCTAACTACTCTGCCTGACATATGTACTGTATCTCCTAACTACTCTGCCTTGACATATGTATCGCCTAACTACTCTGCCTTGGCATATGTACTGTATCTCCTAACTACTCTGCCTTGGCATATGTATCTCCTAATACTCTGCCTTGGCATATGTACTGTATCTTCCTAATTACTCTGCCTTGGCATATGTATCGCCTAAACTACTCTGCCTTGGCATATGTACTGTATCTCCTAACTACTCTGCCTTGACATATGTATCGCCTGACTACTCTGCATTGACATATGTATCTCCTGACTACTCTTGCCTTGACATATATATCTCCTAACTACTCTGCCTTGACATATGTATCTCCTGACTACTCTGCATTGACATATGTATCTCCTGACTACTCTGCCTTGGACATATGTATCTCCCTGACTACCTCTGCATTGACATATGTATCTCCTAACTACTACTCTACCTTGGCATATGTATCTCCTAACTACTCTGCCTTGACATATGTATCTCCTAACTACTTCTGCATTGGCATATGTATCTCCTAACTACTCTGCCTTGGGCATATGTACTGTATTCTCCTAACTACTCTGCTTGGCATATGTACTGTATCTCCTAACTACTCTGCCTTGGCATATGTACTGGTATCTCCTAACTACTCTGCCTTGGCATATTGTACTGTATCTCCTAACTACTCTGCCTTGGCATATGTACTGTATCTCCTAACTACTCTGCCTTGGCATATGTACTGTATCTCCTAACTACTCTGCCTTGGCATATGTACTGTATCTCCTAACTACTCTGCCTTGCATATGTATCTCCTAACTACTCTGCCTTGGCATATGTATCTCCTAACTACTCTGCCCTTGGCATATGTATCTCCTAACTACTCTGCCTTGGCATATGTATCTCCTAACTACTCTGCCTTGGCATATGTATCTCCTAACTACTCTGCCTTGGCATATGTATCTCCTAACTACTCTGCCTTGGCATATGTATCTCCTAACTACTCTGCCTTGGCATATGTATCTCCTAACACTCTGCCTTGGCATATGTACTGTATCTCCTAACTACTCTACCTTGGCATATGTACTGTATCTCCTAACTACTCTACCTTGGCATATGTACTGTATCTCCTAACTACTCTGCCTTGGCATATGTATCTCCTAACTACTCTGCCTTGGCATATGTACTGTATCTCCTAACTACTCTGCCTTGGCATATGTATCTCCTAACTACTCTGCCTTGGCATATGTACTGTATCTCCTAACTACTCTACCTTGGCATATGTACTGTATCTCCTAACTACTCTGCCTTGGCATATGTACTGTATCTCCTAACTACTCTGCCTTGACATATGTACTGTATCTCCTAACTACTCTGCCTTGACATATGTACTGTATCTCCTAACTACTCTGCCTTGACATATGTATCTCCTAACTACTCTGCCTTGGCATATGTATCTCCTAACCACTCTGCCTTGGCATATGTATCTCCTAACTACTCTGCCTTGGCATATGTATCTCCTAACTACTCTGCCTTGGCATATGTATCTCCTAACTACTCTGCATTGGCATATGTATCTCCTAACTACTCTGCCTTGGCATATGTACTGTATCTCC
>NW_022262720.1:107411-132411 GCF_002021735.2 Oncorhynchus kisutch
TGTGTCCCTGGCAGTCTTAACAACCTCCTAACCCTTCTAACCCCAACCATTTCCTTAACCAGCCTCATTCCTGCTCATCTCTTAATTGACTTTGTCTGTGGAGAGAATGGGAACTGTAAACTGGCCACCACACTCACACACACACACACACACACACACACACACACACATACACACACATACCGAGACACCAGATACCAAAACAACATGCTTCTCTGATTAGGACTCTCCCAGAGGTGTTTCTTTCGATCGCCCGCACCGTTCTGGCCAAGACATTACGGTAATGAGATACGGAACCAGCAGAAAGGATTACTGTCGCTTTAAATGAAGCTGAAGTGATTGTGGTCTGCCTTGAGAAAGTTGAGCTGTAGTTGAGATTAGAGCGGGAGGGGGGGGGGCTGTGGAGGATGGAATGTATACAGAACACAAAACAGAGATTTCAAGATATTTTCGAGACGTTTTAAGAAGTTTCAAGATGTTTTCACGATGTTTCAAGATGTTTTCACGATGTTTCAAGATGTTTTCAAGATGTTTTCAAGATGTTTCAAGATGTTTTCACGATGTTTCAAGATGTTTTCAAGATGTTTCAAGATGTTTTCAAGATGTTTCAAGATGTTTTCAAGATGTTTTCAAGATGTTTCAAGATGTTTTCACGATGTTTCAAGATGTTTTCACGATGTTTCAAGATGTTTTCACGATGTTTCAAGATGTTTTCAAGATGTTTCAAGATGTTTTCACGATGTTTCAAGATGTTTTCAAGATGTTTCAAGATGTTTTCAAGATGTTTCAAGATGCTTTCGAGACATTCACCATATGCCACATTGTTCTCTTCTCTTCATCGTGTGTGTGTGCGCACGTGCGTGCGTGTGTGTGTAGCCATCTGTGTATGTGTGTCCGCCCTAACCCTCTAACCTCCCATTGTCCCTGACTTCCAGTAATAAGTCAGTTCAGTGGCTGAACCTTCATGAACACAAATATGCAGTTTGATTTGGGACAGATACAGCTGGTTCCCTCCCTGAGGTTCCCAGTCAGAAACACTCAAATAGCACTCTGAGGAGGAGAAGGAGGAGGAGTGATGAAGAGGAGGAGGAAGAGGAGGAGGAGAGAAAAGTAAATAAACGAAGGGAAGGGGGGAGGATTGTGGTGTGGTTTTAGAAAGGAATGGACAGAAATAATCTCTCTTTAAAAAAGAGGGATGTGGTTGAGAGGACTGAAAAAGCTGATGTGTATGTGTGTGTGAGATCGTCCCCCAACAGTGGCGGGATGGAAACATTGTCACCATCTATAAGAACAAGGGTGACAAGTCCATCTGCGATAACAGCCGGGGGGGGGTATCCCTTCTGACTGTTAACGGCAAGGTCCTGACCAAGGTGATGCTACACAGGCTGGTGGACAACATCACAAAGGAACTGCTGACAGAGTCACAATGCAGCTTCAGAACGAACAGGACTACAGTCAACATGATGGTCACGACACGGCAACGCCAGTGCTGTGAACAACATCAGGACCTCTCCAAGGCCTTCGACGACCTCCCCAAGGCCTTCGACGACCTCTCCAAGGCCTTCGACGACCTCTCCAAGGCCTTCGACGACCTTTCTAAGGCCTTCGACGACCTCTCCAAGGCCTTTGACGACCTCTCCAAGGCCTTCGACGACCTCTCCAAGGCCTTTGACGACCTCTCCAAGGCCTTCGACGACCTCTCCAAGGCCTTCGACGACCTCTCAAAGGCCTTCGACGACCTTTCTAAGGCCTTCGACAACCTTTTTTAAGGCCTTCGACGACCTCCCCAAGGCCGTCGACGACCTCCCCAAGGCCTTTGAAGACCTCTCCAAGACCTTCGACGGCCTCTCCAAGGCCTTCTACGACCCCTCCAAGGCCTTCTACGACCTCTCCAAGGCCTTCTACGACCTCTCCAAGGCCTTCAACAACCTTTCTAAGGCCTTCGACGACCTCTCCAAGGCCTTTGACGACCTCTCCAAGGCCTTCGACGACCTCCCCAAGGCCTTCGACGACCTCCCCAAGGCCTTCGACGACCTCCCCAAGGCCTTCGACGACCTCCCCAAGGCCTTCTACGACCTCTCCAAGGCCTTCTACGACCTCTCCAAGGCCTTCAACAACCTTTGTAAGGCTTTCGACGACCTCTCCAAGGCCTTCGACGACCTCTCCAAGGCCTTCGACGACCTCCCCAAGGCCTTCGACGACCTCCCCAAGGCCTTCGACGACCTCCCCAAGGCCTTCGACGACCTCCCCAAGGCCTTCGACGACCTCTCCAAGGTCTTCGACGACCTCTCCAAGGCCTTCAACGACCTCTTCAAGGCCTTTGACACTGTGAGCATGGAACTACTATGATACATTCTAATCAAATGTCGCTGTCCAGACAAATATGTCAATGTCCTTTGCCAGGTCCATGATGGGATGGTGGCTCAGGTGGCCAAAGGAGGGCAGGAGTCAATGCCCGTTGGAGTCAGCATCGGTGTGAGGCAGGGGTGTGTGCTGGCACCTGTCCTCTTTAACATCTTACTCCTGTGTGTCACCCAGCTTCTCCACAAGGAGCTTGAGGACTGCAGTGGGGTTGTGGTGGACCTATTCATCATCAGGAGGCTCCACCAAGGTTATGATGGAGCGGGTTCTTGAGCTGCAGTATGCTGATGACTGTGCTCGTGTGTCCCACACTCCGGAAGACCTTCAGTCCGTCCTTGTAGGGGCCGTGAGGGTCTATAGCAGGATGGGACTGTCTAACAACACCACCAAGACAGAGGTGGTTTGCCAATAGAGACCCATCCCTCCCTCCACCCACCATGTCTGTCTTCACCATTGAACACAAATCACTGGCAATAGTCCCGTCCTTCAAATACCTGGGCAGCATCCTCTCGGAGGACTGCAGCATCGACCTCGAAATTCAAAACAGGATCAAGCATCAGCTGCCTTCGGGGAAACTCAGACGAAGGGTCTTCCTAAACTGCGATCGCCACCTCCTCACCAAAGTCGCCATCTATCAAGCCATTCTGCATCACCACATTTCTGGGTCACTTATAGTCGCCATCTATCAAGCCATTCTGCATCACCACATTTCTGGGTCACTTATAGTCGCCATCTAACAAGCCATTCTGCATCACCACATTTCTGGGTCACTTATAGTCGCCACAACAAGCAGCTTCAACCGATTCCACATACGATGGCTGCAGTGCATCCTGGGAATCACCTGGTGCAACTGTGTGCCCCATACAGAAATACTTGCTAAGACCAACTGTAAGAGTATGGAGGCCATGGTCACCCAGCACCAACTACAAGAGTATGGAGGCCATGGTCACCCAGCACCCACTACAAGAGTATGGAGGCCATGGTCACCCAGCACCAACTACAAGAGTATGGAGGCCATGGTCACCCAGCACCCACTACAAGAGTATGGAGGCCATGGTCACCCAGCACCCACTACAAGAGTATGGAGGCCATGGTCACCCAGCACCAACTACAAGAGTATGGAGGCCATGGTCACCCAGCACCCACTACAAGAGTATGGAGGCCATGGTCACCCAGCACCAACTACAAGAGTATGGAGGCCATGGTCACCCAGCACCAACTACAAGAGTATGGAGGCCATGGTCACCCAGCACCAACTGTAAGAGTATGGAGGCCATGGTCACCCAGCACCAACTACAAGAGTATGGAGGCCATGGTCACCCAGCACCAAGAGTATGGAGGCCATGGTCACCCAGCACGAACTACAAGAGTATGGAGGCCATGGTCACCCAGCACCAACTGCACCGGCTTGGGCATGTCATTAAAATGTCTCAGGAGCGCTTGCTGTGGTAGATCCTGTATGGACAGATACATCTTGGCTGGCGGTCTTTAGGGGGTCCAGATACATCTTGGTCGGCGGTCTGTAGGGGGTCCAGATACATCTTGGCTGGCGGTCTGTAGGGGGTCCAGATACATCTTGGCCGGCGGTCTGTAGGGGGGCCAGATACATCTTGGTCGGCGGTCTGTAGGGGGGCCAGATACATCTTGGTCGGCGGTCTGTAGGGGGGCCAGATACATCTTGGCTGGCGGTCTGTAGGGGGGTCCAGATACATCTTGGTCGGCGGTCTGTAGGGGGGCCAGATACATCTTGGTCGGCGGTCTGTAGGGGGGCCAGATACATCTTGGTCGGCGGTCTGTAGGGGGGCCAGATACATCTTGGTCGGCGGTCTGTAGGGGGGTCCAGATACATCTTGGTCGGCGGTCTGTAGGGGGGCCAGATGCATCTTGGTCGGCGGTCTGTAGGGGGTCCAGATACATCTTGGCTGGTGGTCTGTAGGGGGGCCAGATACATCTTGGCTGGTGGTCTGTAGGGGGGCCAGATACATCTTGGCTGGCGGTCTGTAGAGGGGCCAGATACATCTTGGCCGGCGGTCTGTAGGGGGGCCAGATACATCTTGGCCGGCGGTCTGTAGGGGGGCCAGATACATCTTGGCCGGCGGTCTGTAGGGGGGTCCAGATACATCTTGGCTGGCGGTCTGTAGGGGGGCCAGATACATCTTGGCTGGCGGTCTGTAGGGGGGCCAGATACATCTTGGCAGGCGGTCTGTAGGGGGGCCAGATACATCTTGGTCGGCGGTCTGCTGGGAGGCAGATGAAGCGCTACAAGGACCAGCTGAAAACGTGGCTGAAGAAGTTCAACATCAAATCCACAGACCTGGAGGACACTGCTGCTGACTGTTCCACCTGGTGGCAGCTCTGTACATACCACCAGGCCTGCTCCATCAACACAGACTGATACATACCACCAGGCCTGCTCCATCAACACAGAGACATACCACCAGGCCTGCTCCATCAACACAGAGACATACCACCAGGCCTGCCCCATCAACACAGACTGATACATACCACCAGGCCTGCCCCCATCAACACAGACTGATACATACCACCAGGCCTGCCCCCATCAACACAGACTGATACATACCACCAGGCCTGCCACCATCAACACAGACTGATACATACCAGCAGGCCTGCTCCATCAACACAGAGACATACCACCAGGCCTACCCATCAACACAGACTGATACATACCAGCAGGCCTGCTCCATCAACACAGAGACATACCACCAGGCCTGCCCCATCAACACAGAGACATACCACCAGGCCTGCCCCATCAACACAGACTGATACATACCACCAGGCCTGCCCCTTCAACACAGAGACATACCACCAGGCCTGCCCCATCAACACAGACTGATACATACCAGCAGGCCTGCTCCATCAACACAGAGACATACCACCAGGCCTGCAACATCAACACAGAGACATACCACCAGGCCTGCTCGATCAATGAAGACAGAGTGAGAGAGGGTGAACACCAGAGGTACACAGTGTGGTGGAAGGGCCGGTCGGGAAGGAGGGAGGTCTTCTGTTAGGGGCTCCAGTGAACACAGAGGGGAAAGCTTGATTTCTCCTGTGTATTATATTACATTATATTACATAGTGTACAACATTCCCACTTCATTTCCCCTGTAGTTACTAAGCCTGTATGACGGTCTGATGTGTCTGGCATCGCCAAGCCTCCAGGCTCTGACCCCTCACACACACACACACACACACACGCACACACACACACACACACACCAGATAGAACCGACAGACAGACACACACACACACACACACACACACACACACACACACACACACACACACACACACACACACACACACACACACACACACACACACACCAGATAGAACCGACAGACAGACAGACAGACAGACAGACAGACAGACAGACAGACAGACAGACAGACAGACACACACACAGACACACACACAGACAGACACACACACGCACATACACCACAACACACACACACACACACACACACACACACACACACACACACACACACACACACACACACACACACACACACACACACACACACACACACACACACACACCGACAGACAGAACCAGCAGACAGAGAGAAAGGCCACTGGTCTGACTCACCTATCATCAGCCATAGAGAATAGACTGTGTGTGTGTGAGTCAGTGTGGAGAAATGTATTGGGGGTTCTGCTTCTCTAAGCCATCGCGACCACACTGGTGACCTTACTAACTTCGTGACACTCTGGCTTCCAGTCCTGTCCAGTGTTTTCAATGTCCCGCCACATCATAGTTCCCTATCAGCGTGTCCACGTCACTGACGAGGTGGTATGTGTTTATAGTTAGTACGCCTGGTGCTCAGGGGTTGAAGGAACACCATGGTCATACATTCCACCAGATTGTTTCATTGCACAGCTCTTCCCTGGTCCCTCTTGAAAAATGCATTGCGATTATACCAACTAGATTAGCTGAAGGTCATATGAAGGTATACATCCATATGGCTGTGTTTTCATTCCATACCGGCTGGTAACTATTCATTGTGTGTGTGTGTGTGTGTGTGTGTGTTCTCTCGCTGTATGTGTGTGTGTGTTTCCTTCCATACAGGCCTCTACCTCTCCCTAATCCAGTGTGTGTGTGTGTTTCCTTCCATAAAGGCCTCTACCTCTCCCTAATCCAGTGTGTGTGTGTGTGTGTGTGTGTGTGGTTCCCCAGGACTCCCTGCGCCAGAAGGAGGAGCGTATAGAGGAGCTGGAGGAGGCTCTGAGAGAGAGTGTCCAGATCACAGCAGAGAGAGAGATGGTTCTGGCTCAGGAGGAAGCTGCTCGCACACACACTGAGAAACAGGTGAGTGGTACACACACACACACACACACACACACACACACACAGAACACACACACACACAGAGAACACACACACACACAGAACACACACACACACAGAGAACACACACACACACACAGAGAACACACACAGACACACACACCACCATGAACAACATAAGCACAGACACATGATAACATCCATGGATTTAGTACTGTAGATATGTGGTAGTGGAGTAGGGGCCTGAGGGCACACACTTAGTGTGTTGTGAAATCTGTTGTGAATGTATTGTAATGTTTAAAAAATATATATCATTGCTGGACCCCAGGAAGAGTAGCTGCTGTCTTGACAGGAACTAATGGGGATCCAAAATAAACCCAAGGAAGAGTAGCTGCTGCCTTGACAGGAACTAATGGGGATCCAAAATAAACCCAAGGAAGAGTAGCTGCTGCCTTGACAGGAACTAATGAGGATCCATAATAAACCCCAGGAAGAGTAGCTGCTGCCTTGACAGGAACTAATGGGGATCCATAATAAACCCCAGGAAGAGTAGCTGCTGCCTTGACAGGAACTAATGTGGATCCATTATAAACCCCAGGAAGAGTAGCTGCTGCCTTGACAGGAACTAATGTGGATCCATAATAAACCCCAGGAAGAGTAGCTGCTGCCTTGACAGGAACTAATGTGGATCCATAATAAACCCCAGGAAGAGTAGCTGCTGCCTTGACAGGAACTAATGGGGATCCATAATAAACCCCAGGAAGAGTAGCTGCTGCCTTGACAGGAACTAATGGGGATCCATAATAAACCCCAGGAAGAGTAGCTGCTGCCTGACAGGAACTAATGGGGATACATAATAAACCCCAGGAAGAGTAGCTGCTGTCTTGACAGGAGCTAATGGGGATCCATAATAAACCCCAGGAAGAGTAGCTGCTGCCTTGACAGGAACTAATGGGGATCCATAATAAACCCCAGGAAGAGTAGCTGCTGCCTTGACAGGAAACTAATGGGGATCCATTATAAACCCAGGAAGAGTAGCTGCTGCCTTGACAGGAACTAATGGGGATACATAATAAACCCCAGGAAGAGTAGCTGCTGCCTTGACAGGAACTAATGGGGATACATAATAAACCCCAGGAAGAGTAGCTGCTGCCTTGACAGGAACTAATGGGGATCCATAATAAACCCCAGGAAGAGTAGCTGCTGTCTTGACAGGAACTAATGGGGATCCATAATAAACCCCAGGAAGAGTAGCTGCTGTCTTGACAGGAACTAATGAGGGTCCTTAATAAACCCCAGGAAGAGTAGCTGCTGTCTTGACAGGAACTAATGAGGGTCCTTAATAAACCCAGGAAGAGTCGCTGCTGCCTTGACAGGAACTAATGAAGGGTCCTTAATAAACCCCAGGAAGAGTAGCTTGCGGCCTTGACAGGAACTAATGAGGATCCATAATAAAACCCCAGGAGCGTAGCTGCTGCCCTTGGCAGAGGAACTAAGGTGGGATCCCTAATAAACCCCAGGAAGAGTAGGCTGCGTGCCTTGGCAGGGAACTAATGTGGATCCATAAGTAAACCCAGGAAGAGTAGCTTCTGCCCGTGACAGGAATAATAATGTGGATCCATAATATACCCCCGGTAGAGTAGCTGCTGCCAGTGACATGAACTAATGTTGGATACATAACTATACACCCTGAAGAGTAGCTGCTGCCTTGACAGGAACTAATGGGATCCATATAAACCCCAGGAAGAGTAACTGCTGTCTGGCAGGAACAATGTGGATACAACTAATAACCCAGGAAGAGTAGCTGCTGCCTTGACAGGAACTAAATGTGGATCCATAATAAACCCAGGAAGAGTAGCTGCTGCCTTGACAGGAACTAATGGGGATCCATTAATAAACCCCAGGAAGAGTAGCTGCTGCCTTGACAGGAACTAATGTGGATCCATATAAACCCCAGGAAGAGTAGCTGCTGCCTTGACAGGAACTAATGTGGATCCATAATAAACCCAGGAAGAGTAGCTGCTGCCTTGACAGGAACTAATGTGGATCCATAATAAACCCCAGGAAGAGTAGTCTGCTGCCTTGACAGGAACTATGGGGATCCATAATAAACCCAGGAAGAGTAGCTGCTGCCTTGACAGGAACTAAGGGGATCCATAATAAACCCCAGGAAGAGTAGCTGCTGCCTTGACAGGAAACTAATGTGGATCCATAATAAACCCCAGGAAGAGTAGCTGCTGCCTTGACAGGAACTAATGTGGGATCCATAATAAACCCCAGGAAGAGTAGCTGCTGCCTTGAAGGCAGAACTAATGTGGATCCATAATAAACCCCAGGAAGGAGTAGCTGCTGCCCCTGACTAGAACTATGGGGATCCATAATAAACCCCAGGAGAGTAGGCTGCTGCTCTTGATTCAGGAACTAATGGGTGATCATATTAACCCTCAGGAAGAGTAAGCTGCTTGCCTTGACAGGATACTATATGAGGGGCATCCATAATAACACCCAGGGAAAGAGTAGCTGCTGCCGTTGACAGGAACTAATAGTGGGGATCCATAATAAACCCCTGGAAGAGTAGCTGCTGCCCTTGACAGGAACTAATGGGGATCCATAATATAAACCCCAGGAAGATAGCTGGACTGCCTCTGACAGGAACTAATGGGGGATCCATAATAAACCACAGGAAGCGTAGCTGCTGCCTTGCAGAACTAATGGGGAATCCATAATAAACCCAGGAAGAGTAGCTGCTGCCTTGGCAGGAAACTAATGGGATCCATAATAAACCCCAGGAAGAGTAGCTGCTGCCTCTGCCAGGAACTAATGGGGATCCCATAATAAACCCCAGGAAGAGTAAGCTGCTGCCGTTGACAGGAACTACTGTGGATCCATTATAAACCCCAGGAAGAGTAGCTGCTGCCTTGACAGGAACTAATGTGGATCCATAATAAACCCCAGGAAGAGTAGCTGCTGCCTTGACAGGAACTAATGTGGATCCATAATAAACCCCAGGAAAGTAGCTGCTGCCTTGACAGGAACTAATGGGGATCCATAATAAACCCCAGGAAGAGTAGCTGCTGCCTTGACAGGAACTAATGGGGATCCATATAAACCCCAGGAAGAGTAGCTGCTGCCTTGACAGGAACTAATGTGGATCCATAAAAAACCCCAGGAAGAGTAGCTGCTGCCTTGACAGGAACTAATGTGGATCCATAATAAACCCAGGAAGAGTAGCTGCTGTCTTGACAGGAACTAATGTGGATCCATTATAAACCCAGGAAGAGTAGCTGCTGCCTTGACAGGAACTAATGGGGATCCATAATAACCCCAGGAAGAGTAGCTGCTGCCTGACAGGAACTAATGGGGATCCATAAAACCCCAGGAAGAGTAGCTGCTGCCTGACAGGAACTAATGGGGATCCATAAGTAAACCCCAGGAAGAGTGTAGGTCTGCGGCCCTTGACAGGAACTAATGTGGATCCAATTATAAAACCCCAGGGAAGAGTAGCTGCTTGCCTTGACAGGAACTAATGTGGATCCATAATAACCCAGGAAGAGTAGCTGCTGCCTTGACAGGAACTAATGTGGATCCATAATAAACCCAGGAAGAGTAGCTGCTGCCTTGACAGGAACTAATGTGGATCCATAATAAACCCCAGGAAGAGTAGCTGCTGCCTTGACCAGGAACTAATGGGGATTCCATAATAAACCCAGGAAGAGTAGCTGCTGCCTTGACAGGAACTAATGTGGATCCATAATAAACCCCAGGAAGAGTAGCTGCTGCCTTGACAGGAACTAATGGGGATCCATAATAAACCCCAGGAAGAGTAGCTGCTGCCTTGTCAGGAACAATTGGGAGTCCATATAAACCCAGGAGAGTAGCTGCTGCTTGACAGGAACTAATGGGATCCATAATAAACCCCAGGAAGAGTAGCTGCTGCTTGACAGGAACTAATGGGGATCCATAATAAACCCAGGAAGAGTAGCTGCTGCCTTGACAGGAACTAATGGGGATCCATAATAACCAGGAAGAGTAGCTGCTGCCTTGAAGGAACTAATGGGATCCAAATAACCCCAGGAAGAGTAGCTGCTGCTTGACAGGAACTAATGGGGATCCATAATAAACCCAGGAAGAGTAGCTGCTGCTTGGCAGGAACTAATGGGGATCCATAATAAACCCAGGAAGAGTAGCTGCTGCCTTGNTCACCCAGCACCAACTACAAGAGTATGGAGGCCATGGTCACCCAGCACCAACTTGAAGAGTATGGAGGCCATGGTCACCCAGCACCAACTACAAGAGTATGGAGGCCATGGTCACCCAGCACCAAGAGTATGGAGGCCATGGTCACCAGCACGAACTACAAGAGTATGGAGGCCATGGTCACCCAGCACCAACTGCACCGGCTTGGCATGTCATTAAAATGTCTCAGGAGCGCTTGCTGGGTAGATCCTGTATGGACAGATACATCTTGGCTGGCGGTCTTTAGGGGGTCCAGATACATCTTGGTCGGCGGTCTGTAGGGGGTCCAGATACATCTTGGCTGGCGGTCTGTAGGGGGTCCAGATACATCTTGGCCGGCGGTCTGTAGGGGGGCCAGATACATCTTGGTCGGCGGTCTGTAGGGGGGCCAGATACATCTTGGTCGGCGTCTGTAGGGGGGCCAGATACATCTTGGCTGGCGGTCTGTAGGGGGGTCCAGATACATCTTGGTCGGCGGTCTGTAGGGGCCAGATACATCTTGGTCGGCGGTCTGTAGGGGGGCCAGATACATCTTGGTCGGGCGGTCTGTAGGGGGCCAGATACATCTTGGTCGGCGGTCTGTAGGGGGGTCCAGATACATCTTGGTCGGCGGTCTGTAGGGGGCCAGATGCATCTTGGTCGGCGGTCTGTAGGGGGTCCAGATACATCTTGGCTGGTGGTCTGTAGGGGCCAGATACATCTTGGCTGGTGGTCTGTAGGGGGGCCAGATACATCTTGGCTGGCGGTCTGTAGAGGGCCAGATACATCTTGGCCGGCGGTCTGTAGGGGGCCAGATACATCTTGGCCGGCGGTCTGTAGGGGGCCATACATCTTGGCCGGCGGTCTGTAGGGGGGTCCAATACATCTTGGCTGCGGTCTGTAGGGGGGCCAGATACATCTTGGCTGGGCGGTCTGTAGGGGGGCCAGATACATCTTGGCAGCGGTCTGTAGGGGCCAGAACATCTTGGTCGGCGGTCTGCTGGAGGCAGATGAAGCGCTACAAGGACCAGCTGAAAACGTGGCTGAAGAAGTTCAACATCAAATCCACAGACCTGGAGGACACTGCTGCTGACTGTCCACCTGGTGGCAGCTCTGTACATACCACCAGGCCTGCTCCATCAACACAGACTGATACATACCACCAGGCCTGCTCCATCAACACAGAGACATACCACCAGGCCTGCTCCATCAACACAGAGACATACCACCAGGCCTGCCCCATCAACACAGACTGATACATACCACCAGGCCTGCCCCATCAACACAGACTGATACATACCACCAGGCTGACCCCATCAACACAGACTGATACATACCACCAGGCCTGCCACCATCAACACAGACTGATACATACCAGCAGGCCTGCTCCATCAACACAGAGACATACCACCAGGCCTACCCATCAACACAGACTGATACATACCAGCAGGCCTGCTCCATCAACACAGAGACATACCACCAGGCCTGCCCCATCAACACAGAGACATACCACCAGGCCTGCCCCATCAACACAGACTGATACATACCACCAGGCCTGCCCCTTCAACACAGAGACATACCACCAGGCCTGCCCCATCAACACAGACTGATACATACCAGCAGGCCTGCTCCATCAACACAGAGACATACCACCAGGCCTGCAACATCAACACAGAGACATACCACCAGGCCTGCTCGATCAATGAAGACAGAGTGAGAGAGGGTGAACACCAGAGGTACACAGTGGTGGAAGGGTCGGTCGGGAAGGAGGGAGGTCTTCTGTTAGGGGCTCCAGTGAACACAGAGGGGAAAGCTTGATTTCTCCTGTGTATTATATTACATTATATTACATAGTGTACAACATTCCCACTTCATTTCCCCTGTAGTTACTAAGCCTGTATGACGGTCTGATGTGTCTGGCATCGCCAAGCCTCCAGGCTCTGACCCCTCACACACACACACACACACACACGCACACACACACACACACACACCAGATAGAACGACAGACAGACAGCACACACACACACACACACACACACACACACACACACACACACACACACACACACACCACACACACACACACACACACACACACACACAGATAGAACCGACAGACAGACAGACAGACAGACGACAGACAGACAGACAGACAGACAGACAGACAACACACACACAGACACACACACAGACAGACACACACACGCACATACACACACACACACACACACACAGCACACACCCACACCACACACACACACACACCACACACCAACACACACCACACACACACACACACACACACACACACACACACACACCGACAGACAGAACCAGCAGACAGAGAGAAAGGCCACTGGTCTGACCCTCACCTATCATCAGCCATAGAGAATAGACTGTGGTGTGTGTGAGTCCAGTGTTGGAGAAATGTATTGGGGGGTTTCTGCTTCTCTAAGCCATTCGCGACCAACACTGTGGACCTTACTAACTTCGTGACACTCTGGCTTCCAGTCCTGTCCAGTGTTTTTCAATGTCCCGCCACATAATATGTTCCCTATCAGCGTGTCCACGTCACTGACGAGGTGGTATGTGTTTATAGTTAGTACGCCTGGTGCTCAGGGGTTGAAGGAACACCATGGTCTACATTCCACCAGATTGTTTCATTGCACAGCTCTTCCCTGGTCCCTCTTGAAAAATGCATTGCGATTATACCAACTAGATTAGCTGAAGGTCATATGAAGGTATACATCCATATGGCTGTGTTTTCATTCCATACCGGCTGTAACTATTCATTGTGTGTGTGTGTGTGTGTGTGTGTGTTCTCTCGCTGTATGTGTGTGTGTGTTTCCTTCCATAACAGGGCCTCTACCTCTCCCTAATCCAGTGTGTGTGTGTGGTTTTCCTTCCATAAAGGCCTCTACCTCTCCCTAATCCAGTGTGTGTTGTGTGTGTGTGGTGTGTGTGTGTTCCCCAGGACTCCCTGCGCCAGAAGGAGGAGCGTATAGAGGAGCTGGAGGAGGCTCTGAGAGAGAGTGTCCAGATCACAGCAGAGAGAGAGATGGTTCTGGCTCAGGAGGAAGCTGCTCGCACACACAACTGAAGAAACAGGTGAGTGGTACACCACACACAACACACACCACACACACACACACAACCACAGAACACACACACACAGGAACACACACACACAGAGAACACACACACACACAAGAACAACACACACACACAGAGAACACACCACCACAGACACACACCACCACCATGAACAACATAAGCACAGGACACATGATAACATCCATGGATTTAGTACTGTAGATATGTGGTGTGGAGTAGGGGCCTGAGGGCACACACTTAGTGTGTTGTGAAATCTGTTGTGAATGTATTGTAATGTTTAAAAAATATATATCATTGGCTGGACCCCAGGAAGAGTAGCTGCTGTCTTGACAGGAACTAATGGGGATCCAAAATAAACCCAAGGAAGAGTAAGCTGCTTGCCTTGACAGGAACTAATGGGGATCCAAAATAAACCCAAGAAGAGTAGCTGCTGCCTTGACAGGAACTAATGAGGATCCATAATAAACCCCAGGAAGAGTAGCTGCTGCCTTGACAGGAACTAATGGGGGATCCATAATAAACCCCAGGAAGAGTAGCTGCTGCCTTGACAGGAACTAATGTGGATCCATTATAAACCCCAGGAAGAGTAGCTGCTGCCTTGACAGGAACTAATGTGGATCCATAATAAACCCCAGGAAGAGTAGCTGCTGCCTTGACAGGAACTAATGTGGATCCATAATAAACCCCCAGGAAGAGTAGCTGCTGCCTTGACAGGAACTAATGGGGATCCATAATAAACCCCAGGAAGAGTAGCTGCTGCCCTTGACAGGAACTAATGGGGATCCATAATAAACCCCAGGAAGAGTAGCTGCTGCCTTGACAGGAACTAATGGGGATACATAATAAACCCCAGGAAGAGTAGCTGCTGTCTTGACAGGAGCTAATGGGGATCCATAATAAACCCCAGGAAGAGTAGCTGCTGCCTTGACAGGAACTAATGGGGATCCATAATAAACCCCAGGAAGAGTAGCTGCTGCCTTGACAGGAACTAATGGGGATCCATTATAAACCCCAGGAAGAGTAGCTGCTGCCTTGACAGGAACTAATGGGGATACATAATAAACCCCAGGAAGAGTAGCTGCTGCCTTGACAGGAACTAATGGGGATACATAATAACCCCAGGAAGAGTAGCTGCTGCCTTGACAGGAACTAATGGGGATCCATAATAAACCCCAGGAAGAGTAGCTGCTGTCTTGACAGGAACTAATGGGGATCCATAATAAACCCCAGGAAGAGTAGCTGCTGTCTTGACAGGAACTAATGAGGGTCCTTAATAAACCCCAGGAAGAGTAGCTGCTGTCTTGACAGGAACTAATGAGGGTCCTTAATAAACCCCAGGAAGAGTAGCTGCTGCCTTGACAGGAACTAATGAGGGTCCTTAATAAACCCCAGGAAGAGTAGCTGCTGCCTTGACAGGAACTAATGAGGATCCATAATAAACCCCAGGAAGAGTAGCTGCTGCCTTGGCAGGAACTAATGTGGATCCATAATAAACCCCAGGAAGAGTAGCTGCTGCCTTGGCAGGAACTAATGTGGATCCATAATAAACCCCAGGAAGAGTAGCTGCTGCCTTGACAGGAAATAATGTGGATCCATAATATACCCCAGGTAGAGTAGCTGCTGCCTTGACAGGAACTAATGTGGATACATAATATACCCCAGGAAGAGTAGCTGCTGCCTTGACAGGAACTAATGGGGATCCATAATAAACCCCAGGAAGAGTAACTGCTGTCTTGGCAGGAACTAATGTGGATACATAATATACCCCAGGAAGAGTAGCTGCTGCCTTGACAGGAACTAATGTGGATCCATAATAAACCCCAGGAAGAGTAGCTGCTGCCTTGACAGGAACTAATGGGGATCCATAATAAACCCCAGGAAGAGTAGCTGCTGCCTTGACAGGAACTAATGTGGATCCATTATAAACCCCAGGAAGAGTAGCTGCTGCCTTGACAGGAACTAATGTGGATCCATAATAAACCCCAGGAAGAGTAGCTGCTGCCTTGACAGGAACTAATGTGGATCCATAATAAACCCCAGGAAGAGTAGCTGCTGCCTTGACAGGAACTAATGGGGATCCATAATAAACCCCAGGAAGAGTAGCTGCTGCCTTGACAGGAACTAACGGGGATCCATAATAAACCCCAGGAAGAGTAGCTGCTGCCTTGACAGGAACTAATGTGGATCCATAATAAACCCCAGGAAGAGTAGCTGCTGCCTTGACAGGAACTAATGTGGATCCATAATAAACCCCAGGAAGAGTAGCTGCTGTCTTGACAGGAACTAATGTGGATCCATTATAAACCCCAGGAAGAGTAGCTGCTGCCTTGACAGGAACTAATGGGATCCATAATAAACCCCAGGAAGAGTAGCTGCTGCCTTGACAGGAACTAATGGGGATCCATTATAAACCCCAGGAAGAGTAGCTGCTGCCTTGACAGGAACTAATGGGGATCCATAATAAACCCCAGGAAGAGTAGCTGCTGCCTTGACAGGAACTAATGTGGATCCATAATAAACCCTGGAAGAGTAGCTGCTGCCTTGACAGGAACTAATGTGGATCCATAATAAACCCAGGAAGAGTAGCTGCTGCCTTGACAGGAACTAATGGGGATCCATAATAAACCCCAGGAAGAGTAGCTGCTGCCTTGACAGGAACTAATGGGGATCCAAAATAAACCCAAGGAAGAGTAGCTGCTGCCTTGACAGGAACTAATGAGGATCCATAATAAACCCCAGGAAGAGTAGCTGCTGCCTTGACAGGAACTAATGGGGATCCATAATAAACCCCCGGAAGAGTAGCTGCTGCCTTGACAGGAACTAATGTGGATCCATTATAAACCCCAGGAAGAGTAGCTGCTGCCTTGACAGGAACTAATGTGGATCCATAATAAACCCCAGGAAGAGTAGCTGCTGCCTTGACAGGAACTAATGTGGATCCATAATAAACCCCAGGAAGAGTAGCTGCTGCCTTGACAGGAACTAAAGGGGATCCATAATAAACCCCAGGAAGAGTAGCTGCTGCCTTGACAGGAACTAACGGGGATCCATAATAAACCCCAGGAAGAGTAGCTGCTGCCTTGACAGGAACTAATGTGGATCCATAAAAAACCCCAGGAAGAGTAGCTGCTGCCTTGACAGGAACTAATGTGGATCCATAATAAACCCCAGGAAGAGTAGCTGCTGTCTTGACAGGAACTAATGTGGATCCATTATAAACCCCAGGAAGAGTAGCTGCTGCCTTGACAGGAACTAATGGGGATCCATAATAAACCCCAGGAAGAGTAGCTGCTGCCTTGACAGGAACTAATGGGGATCCATTATAAACCCCAGGAAGAGTAGCTGCTGCCTTGACAGGAACTAATGGGGATCCATAATAAACCCCAGGAAGAGTAGCTGCTGCCTTGACAGGAACTAATGTGGATCCATAATAAACCCAGGAAGAGTAGCTGCTGCCTTGACAGGAACTAATGTGGATCCATAATAAACCCAGGAAGAGTAGCTGCTGCCTTGACAGGAACTAATGTGGATCCATAATAAACCCAGGAAGAGTAGCTGCTGCCTTGACAGGAACTAATGTGGATCCATAATAAACCCCAGGAAGAGTAGCTGCTGCCTTGACAGGAACTAATGGGGATCCAAAATAAACCCAAGGAAGAGTAGCTGCTGCCTTGACAGGAACTAATGAGGATCCATAATAAACCCCAGGAAGAGTAGCTGCTGCCTTGACAGGAACTAATGGGGATCCATAATAAACCCCAGGAAGAGTAGCTGCTGCCTTGACAGGAACTAATGTGGATCCATTATAAACCCCAGGAAGAGTAGCTGCTGCCTTGACAGGAACTAATGTTGATCCATAATAAACCCCAGGAAGAGTAGCTGCTGCCTTGACAGGAACTAAAGGGGATCCATAATAAACCCCAGGAAGAGTAGCTGCTGCCTTGACAGGAACTAACGGGGATCCATAATAAACCCCAGGAAGAGTAGCTGCTGCCTTGACAGGAACTAATGTGGATCCATAATAAACCCCAGGAAGAGTAGCTGCTGCCTTGACAGGAACTAATGTGGATCCATAATAAACCCCAGGAAGAGTAGCTGCTGTCTTGACAGGAACTAATGTGGATCCATTATAAACCCCAGGAAGAGTAGCTGCTGCCTTGACAGGAACTAATGGGGATCCATAATAAACCCCAGGAAGAGTAGCTGCTGCCTTGACAGGAACTAATGGGGATCCATTATAAACCCCAGGAAGAGTAGCTGCTGCCTTGACAGGAACTAATGGGGATCCATAATAAACCCCAGGAAGAGTAGCTGCTGCCTTGACAGGAACTAATGTGGATCCATAATAAACCCAGGAAGAGTAGCTGCTGCCTTGACAGGAACTAATGTGGATCCATAATAAACCCAGGAAGAGTAGCTGCTGCCTTGACAGGAACTAATGTGGATCCATAATAAACCCAGGAAGAGTAGCTGCTGCCTTGACAGGAACTAATGTGGATCCATAATAAACCCAGGAAGAGTAGCTGCTGCCTTGACAGGAACTAATGGGGATCCATAATAAACCCCAGGAAGAGTAGCTGCTGCCTTGACAGGAACTAATGTGGATCCATAATAAACCCAGGAAGAGTAGCTGCTGCCTTGACAGGAACTAATGTGGATCCATAATAAACCCAGGAAGAGTAGCTGCTGCCTTGACAGGAACTAATGGGGATCCATAATAAACCCCAGGAAGAGTAGCTGCTGCCTTGACAGGAACTAATGAGGATCCATAATAAACCCCAGGAAGAGTAGCTGCTGCCTTGACAGGAACTAATGTGGATCCATAATAAACCCCAGGAAGAGTAGCTGCTGTCTTGACAGGAACTAATGAGGATCCATAATAAACCCAGGAAGAGTAGCTGCTGCCTTGACAGGAACTAAAGGGGATCCATAATAAACCCAGGAAGAGTAGCTGCTGCCTTGACAGGAACTAAAGGGGATCCATAATAAACCCCAGGAAGAGTAGCTGCTGTCTTGACAGGAACTAATGGGGATCCATAATAAACCCAGGAAGAGTAGCTGCTGCCTTGACAGGAACTAATGAGGATCCATAATAAACCCCAGGAAGAGTAGCTGCTGTCTTGACAGGAACTAAAGGGGATCCATAATAAACCCCAGGAAGAGTAGCTGCTGTCTTGACAGGAACTAATGGGGATCCATAATAAACCCAGGAAGAGTAGCTGCTGCCTTGACAGGAACTAATGAGGATCCATAATAAACCCAGGAAGAGTAGCTGCTGCCTTGACAGGAACTAATGGGGATCCATTATAAATACAATACAAACACACTAAATGTAACAGAAGGAGCTTCAC
The DNA here is from genome assembly GCF_002021735.2 of Oncorhynchus kisutch. NCBI lineage: Eukaryota > Metazoa > Chordata > Actinopteri > Salmoniformes > Salmonidae > Oncorhynchus > Oncorhynchus kisutch. The sequence goes on from NW_022262720.1 coordinate 126,772, forward strand.
AATCATCTGTATGTCAGTGGTGGAATGTCAAGTCTAACAACATGTTAGACCCTTTACTCAAGTTTCATTTAATTTTATTATTTTATCTAACCTTTATTTAACTTTTATTTAACCTTTATTTAACTAGACAAGTCAGTTAAGAACAAATTCTTACTTACAATGGCGGCCTAGGAACAGTGGGTTAACTGGTCTAGGAACAGTGGGTTAACTGGTCTAGGAACAGTGGGTTAACTGGTCTAGGAACAGTGGGTTAACTGGTCTAGGAACAGTGGGTTAACTGGTCTAGGAACAGTGGGTTAACTGGTCTAGGAACAGTGGGTTAACTGGTCTAGGAACAGTGGGTTAACTGGTCTAGGAACAGTGGGTTAACTGGTCTAGGAACAGTGGGTTTAGAACGTGGTTCTAGGAACAGTGGGTTAACTGCCTTGTTCAGGGGCAGAACGACCAACCTTTCAGTTACTGGTCCAACGCTCTAACCACTAGGCTACCTGCCGCCCCTCTAACCACTAGGCTACCTGCTGCCCCTCTAACCACTAGGCTACCTGCCTCTAACCACTAGGCTACCTGCCGCCCCTTCATCTCTACAAGTCCTCTCTGTTCCACACAGAAGCCAACCCCCACCTCAGTCCTCCTCTGTGTCTCCCCCCATCCTTCCATCACTTCCGTGTCTCCTGGCCAGAAGTCCCCAGTGTTTATGTTAACTTGTACCCCACTAATGCACTGGGCTGGCATCTCTTGAGCCCACAGTTAATGGCCTGATTTAGACCCACATCAATGCCCCTCGGCAAAGATCTCCCGTCAAAACCCTCCGTTATACACACTCCTGAAGTAGCAACTCAGAGAACGCCTCCCCTGTCTTATAGCAATGCATCGCCATGCATGCCAATCCCCTGAATACCATTGCCAACCCCCTGAATACCGTGCCAACCCCCTGAATACCATGTCAATGGGGCCTGTTTACGTGGTACGGGTGTGTGTGTGTTTGTGTCCAGTCTTCATTTGGCAAATAAATAACTCCATCTCTCTATGAAGAAACAGGTTCCTTTCACTTCAGTTTACATCACACACACACACACACACACACACACACACACACACACACACACCCACACACACACACACACACACACACACACACACACATACACATACACATACACATACACACATTCACACACACACATACACATACACACACACACACACACATACACATTCACATACACACACACACATACACACACAAACACACACACATACACACACAAACACACACACACACACACACACATTGCTGTGTGTCTGTTTGTGTATGGTGAAGGGATGGTCTGTCATTGTGATGTGTCAATAGGGATTAACATACCACAGTGTGTGTCTTTATGAGGGCTTCACATTTTGGGGAATATTCAGAGGTGGAAACTTTCCGTGGGAATTAACATGAATATATGGGAATTAATGGCAATATATGCAAATGAATATTAATACAATTTAAATGTAGATGTTTTTTGTACTGGATATATTTACCATATCATATGGAGACAGAAACATAAACCTTTCACCTTATCATACGTAGACATAAATCAAATGATTCAATCCTAAGAGGCTCAGATTCAAAGTCCTTTCCACCAGGTGGCTGATGAGATATGTTGTCACGACTACCATATTGCATCTCCATCCCAAAGCCCTTGCTTGGAAGTGTACTTCACCAGACTGCCAAGAACCTTGCCCTCATCCAGGCCAAGGTGGCGAGACACGGTAGTGATGACACCATAGGCCTTGTTGATCTCTGCACCAGACAGGATGCTCTTACCAGCAGACTTGGGGTCCAACATGTACGCTGCGGGGTGTTTGGGCTTCAGGCAGGAGTCTTCATGCTTTACAATGTATTTCAGAACTGTAGTTTCCTCTGCTTGGAGCAACAGTGAAGTGGGCAGGGCAGTATGGATTTATTCTCTTACATCTGCAAGCAGAGTCTGAACATCAGACAGGATGGCATTGTCTCCCTCAATCCGTGCAATGGCTACTGCTATAGGTTTCAGGCTTACCACTCTCTCCCAAAATACATCATCCAGGAGGATCCTCTTGATGGGTCTGTCCATATCGGCAGACTGTGATATGGCCATTTCTTGGAGAGACTCCTTCCCCTCCAGGAGACTGTAAAACATGATGACGGCACCACCCCAACGGGTGTTGCTGGGAAGCTTCAATGTGGTTCTCTTATTCTAATCACTTTGCTTGGTGAGGTAGATTGCTGATGAGCCTTCACATACCTAACCATTTCCTTGGCTCTCTTGTAGAGTGTATCCATTGTTTTCAGTGCCATGATGTCCTTGAAGAGCAGATTCAATAAATGAGCAGCACAGCCAATGGGTGTGATGTGAGGGTAGGACTCCTCCACTTTAGACCAAGCAGCCTTCATATTCGCAGCATTGTCTGTCACCAGTGCAAATACCTTCTGTGGTCCAAGGTCATTGATGACTGCCTTCAGCTCATCTGCCAGTCTGTGCTCTTGTAGAATATAGGTTGAGGGGTGGAAATGATGTAGTTAATTATTCCTTGCCCACGAACATTCAACCACCCATCAGAGATGATTGCAATACAGTCTGCTTTCTCTATGATATGCTTGACCTTCACTTGAACTCTGTTGAACTCTGCATCCAGCAAATTAGTAGATAAACCATGTCTGGTTGGAGGGGTGTATGCTGGGTGAAGAACATTCAGAAATCTCTTCCAATACTCACTGCCTGTGAGCATCAGAGGTGAACCAGTTCCATACGCAGCTCGAGCAAGACATTCATCAGCATTTCTCTGACTACGTTCCTCCATTGAGTCAAAAACCTTCTGATTCCAGGAGGACCATGAGAAGGGTGGATTATCCCAGGATGCGAAGGGGAGGAACTATGACATTTATCCAGGAGGACCATGAGAAAAAATCCCAAATACAATTCCATGTACAGATAAATAGTTAAGCAGTTAGATGAAACAACTCCTTTGTCAGATAAATGTTTTAAAATGAAACATGTATGGAAACAGGTGAATTAACACTCCTCAGTCAGCAGGCTCAGGCAAGCTAAAACACACATGGTAGCAAAAACTAACTAGCAGAAATTGTTAAGTTAGAAATGATTTAAACACACTTTGCAGTAGGCTACTATTTACTAGTTAACAAATTCCCCCAAAATTCCCAGGCTTAACTTCCCATTGAAAATTTCCGGAAAAAATTCTAGGAAATTTAGCGGAGGGTTTCCGACCCTTTGCAACCCCTTTATACCAACTGGAGAGAGACCGTCAGGCTGGAATAACCCTGCATGACTCATCGGAGGTGGAAACAGGGACTCTCACTGCCCAGAATATGGACGCTGGACAGACGTTGAGGGGATCAATGAGGTCACTTTCTGTCCACTGTGGAGGCCTGCTTCTCCTCCCTGTCACTCTTAATCACAATAAAACTCCCAGCTGTAGAGTCTGTCTCCTAATAGTTTGTTTTAAAATAACTTCATTATAATAAAGAGCTTTTCATACATGAGACATTCCCCAATTAGTGAACCTGGGCTCTGGACCCAACCCTACAATGCTGTCTCCTCCACATCCATTCCTCCCCACCCCAGTCACTGCCTGAGTCACTGCCTGACGTGTCACGGTCTGGTTCCCTCTCGTTCACCTGGGCTATGACCTGATGGGCCCTGGTCAAAAGTAGTGCACTATATAGGTGGTAGGGTTCTATTTGGGACACCGTCCTGGTCTGGCCTGGTCCAGGCTAGGCACCACCAGGCTTTAGGCAGGATGGACCTTTACTTTCCCCTTGAGGTTCATTATATCTGGGCTCTAGTAGGGGCCTTCCACTTCCAGGGACTTCCAGACTCATAGAGCTAGTGTTCGTGTGTGTGTGTGTGTGTGTGTGTGTGTGTGTGTGTGTGTGTGTGTGAGGGGACTTCCAGGCTTATAGAGCCAGGCTGTGGGAGAGGAAGGCTGGGTACAGGGAGCAGACTGGATGGGGACTGGTAGTGCTCAGCCTCTTTCTCTAACACACAAACACATGCAGGAAGGCAAGGACATAGCTAGTTAGTTATGCCACCTGCTCTATATTCAGGTCCAATGATAACCGAGCCCCGGCCACAGGAACACCAGGGGAATAAATCCCACAGCCAGGACAGGAAAGAGAGACTAACAACTATTTAACTATTAAACCCAGAAGGAGCCAGCCAAGCTAGCCGAGCCAAAATGACATTTTTTGGGCATTTACCTGGAAATACACTTTTAAATCACTTTTACATAGTTCTAAAAGTGATCCCTATAGGCCTGTTGTCCATACATACTCATAGTGAGCATTACCCTGGGTTCATTAAGGTCACGCCCCCTGTCAGACCTTCACACACTCATCCTGCTCTGTTTGTTTCTCTCTTATTTTCCTCCTTCTCTCCATCCTCTCTCTGTCTGGTGTTCCTCCTCCTCATCTCCATCCTCTCTCTGTCTGGTGTTCCTCCATCCTCTCTCCATCCTCTCTCTGTCTGGTGTTCCTCCTCCTTCTCTCCATCCTCTCTCCATCCTCTCTCTGTCTGGTGTTCCTCCATCCTCTCTCCATCCTCTCTCTGTCTGGTGTTCCTCCTCCTCCTCTCCATCCTCTCTCCATCCTCTCTCTGTCTGGTGTTCCTCCATCCTCTCTCCATCCTCTCTCTGTCTGGTGTTCCTCATCCTCCTCTCCATCCTCTCTCCATCCTCTCTCTGTCTGGTGTCCCTCCATCCTCTCTCCATCCTCTCTCTGTCTGGTGTTCCTCATCCTCTCTCCATCCTATCTCTGTCTGGTGTTCCTCCTCCTTCTCTCCATCCTCTCTCTGTCTGGTGTTCCTCCATCCTCTCTCCATCCTCTCTCTTTCTGGTGTTCCTCCATCGTCTCTCCATCCTCTCTCTGTCTGGTGTTCCTCCTCCTTCTCTCCATCCCCTCTCTGTCTGGTGTTCCTCCTCCTTCTCTCCATCCTCTCTCGGTCTGGTGTTCCTCCTCCTCCTCTCCATCCTCTCTCCATCCTCTCTCTGTCTGGTGTTCCTCCTCCTCCTCTCCATCCTCTCTCCATCCTCTCTCTGTCTGGTGTTCCTCCATCCTCTCTCTGTCTGGTGTTCCTCCATCCTCTCTCCATCCTCTCTCTGTCTGGTGTTCCTCCTCCTTCTCTCCATCCTCTCTCTGTCTGGTGTTCCTCCTCCTTCTCTCCATCCTCTCTCTGTCTGGTGTACCTCCTCCTTCTCTCCATCCTCTCTCTGTCTGGTGTTCCTCCTCCTCCTCTCCATCCTCTCTCCATCCTCTCTCTGTCTGGTGTTCCTCCTCCTTCTCTCCATCCTCTCTCTGTCTGGTGTTCCTCCATCCTCTCTCCATCCTCTCTCTGTCTGGTGTTCCTCCTCCTTCTCTCCATCCTCTCTCTGTCTGGTGTTCCTCCTCCTTCTCTCCATCCTCTCTCTGTCTGGTGTTCCTCCTCCTTCTCTCCATCCTCTCTCTGTCTGGTGTTCCTCCTCCTTCTCTCCATCCTCTCTCTGTCTGGTGTACCTCCTCCTTCTCTCCATCCTCTCTCTGTCTGGTGTTCCTCCATCCTCTCTCCATCCTCTCTCTGTCTGGTGTTCCTCCTCCTTCTCTCCATCCTCTCTCTGTCTGGT
>NW_022262720.1:139911-162001 GCF_002021735.2 Oncorhynchus kisutch
CAACACTGAAGAGACCACTGTAAAGTTTACCTAGTCTTTTTAACTTAGGCCTCTCTCTCTCTACCCCTCTCTTTCTCTCTCTCTCTCTCTCTTTCTCTCTCTCTTTCTCTCTCTCTACCCCTCTTCTCTCTCTCTCTCTCTCTCTCTCTCTCTCTCTCTCTCTCTCTTTCGCTTTTCTCTCTCTCTCTCTCTCTCTCTCTCTCTTTCGCTTTCTCTCTCTCTCTCTCTACCCCTCTCTCTCTCTCTCTCTACCCCTCTCTCTCTCTCTCTACCCCTTTCTCTCTCTCTCTCTCTCTCTCTCTCTCTCTCTCTCTACCCCTCCCTCTCTCTCTCTCAATTCAATTCAATTCAAGGGCTTTATTGTCATGGGAAACATGTGTTAACATTGCCAAAGCAAGCGAGGTAGATAATATATAAAGTGAATATATAAAGTGAAATAAACAATACAAATTAACAGTAAACATTACACACACAGAAGTTTCAAAACTCTCTCTCTCTCTCTCTCCCCCTGAGTTGTGGTTTAGCTCTATAAATATGTTAGCTGGTTCAGCCTTCTGAACGAGAGACTTCTGATCTCCGGATCTTCGACTCTGTACCGACACATGCAAAACGTGGAGATGAATAGTTTGAATCAGAAGGTGTTAGTGTGTGTGCGTGTATGCACACGCGTGTGTGTTATGGAATGTGTGAAAGTTTGGACAGCCCATACAGATTTAGGATCTTAATTTGAGCCAGATTGCTACAACATGAAAATAACCCTGCAGCAACAGGAAATGTGAATTATTTTGTGGATTATAATGAAGGACATTTCTGTAGGGGTTCATACATAGGTATTTCTGTAGGGGTTCATACATAGGTATTTCTGTAGGGGTTCATACATAGGTATTTCTGTAGGGGTTCATACATAGGTATTTCTGTAGGGGTTCATATATAGGTATTTCTTTAGGGGTTCATACATAGGTATTTCTGTAGGGGTTCATACATAGGTATTTCTGTAGGGGTTCATACATAGGTATTTCTGTAGGGGTTCATATATTATTCGTGAGGGAAAATCAAGTCTGACATTTCATTTTTATTTTACCCCTTTTTTGCCCCCAATTTCATGGTATCTAATTGTTAGTAGTTACTGTCTTGTCTCATCGCTACAACTCCCTTACGGACACGGGAGAGACGAAGGTTGAGAGCCATGCGTCCTCCGAAACACAACCCAACCAAGCCGCACTGCTTCTTAACACAGCGCGCGTCCAACCCGGAAGCCAGCCGCACCAATGTGTCGGAGGAAACACCGTACACCCGGCGACCTGGTCAGCGTGTAAACTCTCCCTAACCCAGACGACACGAGGCCAATTGTGCGTCGCCCCATGGTCCTCCCGGTCGCGGCCGGCTGCGACAGAGCCTGGGCTTGAACCAGAGTCTCTGGTGGAAATCTGACATTTCTAAGTGAAAATTACAAACTTCAGAGAAAAGTTGTCCTGCAACAGGATGATCAAATTAAGATCCTACATCTGTATGAATCCCATTATAACAGATCAGTAGTCATATGTATGAATCCCATTACACCAGATCAGTAGTCACATGTATGAATCCCATTATAACAGATCAGTAGTCATATGTATGAATCCCATTATAACAGATCAGTAGTCATATGTATGAATCCCATTATAACAGATCAGTAGTCACATGTATGAATCCCATTATAACAGATCAGTAGTCATATGTATGAATCCCATTATAACAGATCAGTAGTAATATGTATGAATTCCATTATAACAGATCAGTAGTAATATGTATGAATCCCATTATAACAGATCAGTAGTAATATGTATGAATTCCATTATAACAGATCAGTAGTAATATGAATGAATCCCATTATAAACAGATCAGTAGTAATATGAATGAATCCCATTATAAACAGATCAGTAGTAATATGAATGAATCCCATTATAACAGATCAGTAGTAATATGAATGAATCCCATTATAACAGATCAGTAGTAATATGTATGAATCCCATTATAACAGATCAGTAGTAATATGTATGAATCCCATTATAACAGATCAGTAGTTATATGTATGAATCCCATTATAACAGATCAGTAGTAATATGAATGAATCCCATTATAACAGATCAGTAGTAATATGAATGAATCCCATTATAAACAGATCAGTAGTAATATGAATGAATCCCATTATAACAGATCAGTAGTAATATGAATGAATCCCATTATAACAGATCAGTAGTAATATGAATGAATCCCATTATAACAGATCAGTAGTAATATGAATGAATCCCATTATAAACAGATCAGTAGTAATATGAATGAATCCCATTATAACAGATCAGTAGTAATATGAATGAATCCCATTATAACAGATCAGTAGTAATATGTATGAATCCCATTATAACAGATCAGTAGTAATATGAATGAATCCCATTATAACAGATCAGTAGTAATATGCTCAACTGAGTGATCATGCTTTATAGATAATATACTTACACCATACAGCATGTTGACATGGTTTCACTTGGCACAGACATACAGGGCTCTTTAAAGCTGTGCTGTCAGATTCATATCAACTCGTGGGGGGAAAACGGTCTAGGTAGTGGTTGGTCTAAGATCAGTTTACTCACATCAAATGCTAAACTTCAGTATTAGGGTTGTAATGCAAAACTGACCATGGTTCAGGAAGACCTCTGTACAATAAGCAGGGGAGGCTGCAGTTCCTATGAAATGCTGCAGGGGGCAGTGTGAGGGTGGAGGCGTTTGTGTGTTTGGCTGTAGAGAGAGAGAGAGAGTAATTCAGACGTTGTCAATACCTGTCTCTGTGTTTATCATTAAAGCGGAAAGAGCAAACGAAAACAAATGTTTGTGTTAATGTGCTCTAGAAGAGATTGTAGTGCCAAAGAGTTCTGCTTCCAGAAGAAAGCAACAACCTAAAGAAACCAAAGGCCTACTTGTTGGCGTTGGCTCTGAGATCCACCTTAGAGGACAAGGTTTCTGCTTTTACACTGAGGGTCAACTCTGGAGAAAGAGAGAGAGAGAAAGAGAGAGAGAGACAATATAATTTACCCGATGATGACACCAGGGATTATTATTCTGTAATCTCCTCCTTGATAAAGCCAGTTTGAGATGAAATGATTTTGGAATCTGTTAGACATGTGGGGTCCATTGATTCATGATGCCACATCAGTTAGTTCTAAAGCTCTGTTCATTGTCAAACTGATGAGAGACGTCAACTCCTCCTTTTCTCTCTATTGTTTTCAAACTCTCTTATTTGTTCTATTTTGAACCTCGACGACACATAGTTCCTCATCACCGTGTTCTGTCATATGGAACTCCATGTTCTGCCATATGGAACTCCATGTTCTGCCATATGGAACTCCATGTTCTGCCATATGGAACACCATGTTCTGCCATATGGAACTCCATGTTCTGCCATATGGAACACCATGTTCTGCCATATGGAACTCCATGTTCTGCCATATGGAACTCCATGTTCTGCCATATGGAACTCCATGTTCTGCAATATGGAACTCCATGTTCTGCCATATGGAACTCCATGTTCTGCCATATGGAACTCCATGTTCTGCCATATGGAACTCCATGTTCTGCAATATGGAACTCCATGTTCTGCCATAAGGAACTCCCATGTTCTGCCATATGGAACTCCATGTTCTGCAATATGGAACTCCATGTTCTGCCATAAGGAACTCCATGTTCTGCCATATGGAACTCCATGTTCTGCCATATGGAACACCATGTTCTGCCATATGGAACTCCATGTTCTGCAATATGGAACTCCATGTTCTGCCATATGGAACTCCATGTTCTGCCATATGGAACTCCATGTTCTGCCATATGTAACTCCATGTTCTGCCATATGGAACACCATGTTCTGCCATATGGAAACTCCATGTTCTGCCATATGGAACTCCATGTTCTGCCATATGGAACACATGTTCTGCCATATGGAACTTCATGTTCTGCCATATGGAACTCCATGTTCTGCCATATGGAACTCCATGTTCTGCCCATATGGAACTCCATGTTCTGCCATATGGAACTTCATGTCTGCCATATGGAACTCCATGTTCTGCCATATGGAACTCCATGTTCTGCCATATGGAACTCCATGTTCTGCCATATGGAACTCCATGTTCTGCCATATGGAACTCCATGTTCTGCCTTATGGAACTCCATGTTCTGCCATATGGAACTCCATGTTCTGCCATATGGAACTCCATGTTCTGCCTTTATGAACAAGACTTTTATTTCCTATTTCTCTGTATTTAAAAAAAAAAATTTTAACGGTTTTTGCGATGATGCTTTTGTGTAAAATATTGTGGTGCTCAACTTATTCTCTCTGTTCTTTCTTCTTTGTCTCTTGTTTCTCTCTCTGTTTCTTCTCTCATAGCGGGGAAAGGAGGAAATAATCTGTTTTCTTCTCTCATCAAATCAAACCAAACTTGATTTGTAGACCTTGAAATGCTGAATACAACAAGTGTAGACCTTACCTTGAAATGCCGAATACAACAAGTGTAGACCTTACCTTGAAATGCTGAATACAACAAGTGTAGACCTTACCTTGAAATGCCGAATACAACAAGTGTAGACCTTACCTTGAAATGCTGAAAATATTTACCAAATAAACTAAAGTAAAAATTATTAAAAAGTAACAATAACATAACAATAAGGAGGCTATACACAGGGGGTACCGGTACTGAGTCAGTGTGGAGGCTATATACACAGGGGGTACCGGTACTGAGTCAGTGTGGAGGCTATACACAGGGGGCACCGGTACCGAGTCAGTGTGGAGGCTATACACAGGGGGTACCGGTACTGAGTCAATGTGGAGGCTATACACAGGGGGTACCGGTACTGCGTCAGTGTGGAGGCTATATACACAGGGGGACGGTACCGAGTCAGTGTGGAGGCTATACACAGGGGGTACCGGTACTGAGTCAGTGTGGAGGCTATACACAGGGGGGACCGGTACTGAGTCAGTGTGGAGGCTATATAACAGGGGGTACCGGTACCGAGTCAGTGTGGAGGCTATACACAGGGGTACCGGTACTGAGTCAGTGTGGAGGTATACACAGGGGTACCGGTACTGAGTCAGTGTGGAGGCTATACACAGGGGGACCGGTACCGAGTCAGTGTGGAGGCTATACACAGGGGGACCGGTACTGAGTCAGTGTGGAGGCTATATACAGGGGGACCGGTACCGAGTCAGTGTGGAGGCTATACACAGGGGGACCGGTACCGAGTCAGTGTGGAGGCTATACACCAGGGGGACCGGGTACTGAGTCAGTGTGGAGGCTATACACAGGGGGACCGGTACTGAGTCAGTGTGGAGGCTATACACAGGGGGACGGTACTGAGTCAGTGTGGAGGCTATATACAGGGGGACCGGTACTGAGTCAGTGTGGAGGCTATATACAGGGGACCGGTACTGAGTCAGTGTGGAGGCTATATACAGGGGGACCGGTACTGAGTCAGTGTGGAGGCTATATACACAGGGGGACCGGTACCGAGTCAGTGTGGAGGCTATATACACAGGGGGACCGGTACTGAGTCAGTGTGGAGGCTATATACAGGGGGACCGGTACTGAGTCAGTGTGGAGGCTATATACACAGGGGGGACCGGTACCGAGTCAGTGTGGAGGCTATATACAGGGGACCGGTACCGAGTCAGTGTGGAGGCTATATACAGGGGGACCGGTACCGAGTCAGTGTGGAGGCTATATCAGGGGGACCGGTACCGAGTCAGTGTGGAGGCTATATACAGGGGGACCGGTACTGAGTCAGTGTGGAGGCTATACACAGGGGGTACCGGTACTGAGTCAGTGTGGAGGCTATATACACAGGGGGGACCGGTACCGAGTCAGTGTGGAGGCTATATACAGGGGGACCGGTACTGAGTCAGTGTGGAGGCTATATACAGGGGGTACCGGTACTGAGTCAATGTGGAGGCTATATACACAGGGGGGACCGGGTACCGAGTCAGTGTGGAGGCTATACACAGGGGGACGGTACCGAGTCAGTGTGGAGGCTATACACAGGGGGTACGGTACTGAGTCAGTGTGGAGGCTATACACAGGGGGGTACCGGTACTGAGTCAGTGTGGAGGCTATACACAGGGGGACCGGTACCGAGTCAGTGTGGAGGCTATACACAGGGGGACCGGTACCCGAGTCAGTGTGGAGGCTATATACAGGGGGACCGGTACCGAGTCAGTGTGGAGGCTATATACACGGGGGACCGGTACCGAGTCAGTGTGGAGGCTATATACAGGGGGTACCGGTACTGGAGTCAGTGTGGAGGCTATATACACAGGGGGACCGGTACCTGAGTCAGTGTGGAGGCTATATACAGGGGGTACCGGTACTGAGTCAGTTGTGGAGGCTATATACACAGGGGACCGGTACCCGAGTCAGTGTGGAGGGCTATATACAGGGGGTACCGGTACTGAGTCAGTGTGGAGGCTATACACAGGGGGTACCGGTACTGAGTCAATGTGGAGGGCTATATACAGGGGGTACCAGTACAGAGTCAATGTGGAGGCTATATACAGGGGGCACCGGTACTGAGTCAGTGTGGAGGCTATATACACAGGGGGTACCGGTACTGAGTCAGTGTGGAGGCTATATACAGGGGGTACCGGTACTGAGTCAGTGTGGAGGCTATACACAGGGGGTACCGGTACTGAGTCAGTGTGCAGGCTATACACAGGGGGTACCGGTACCGAGTCAGTGTGCAGGGTTACAGGTTAGAGGTCATTTGTACATGTAGGTAGGGGTGAAATGACTATGCATAGGTAATAAACAGCGAGTAGAAAGCAGTGTACAATACAAAGGCGGGGGGGGGGGGGGGGTCAATGTAAATAGTCTGGTGGCCATTTAATGAATTGTTCAGCAGTCTTATGGCTTGGGGGTAGAAGCTGTTAAGGAGCGTTTTGGTCCTAGACTTGGCGTTCCAGTACCGCTTGCTGTGCGGTAGCAGAGAACAGTCTATGACTTGGGTGACTTTATGGGTGAATTTATGGGTGATTTTATGGGCTTTCCTCTGACACGCCTATTATATAGGTCCTGGGTGGCAGGAAGCTTGGCTCCAGTGATGTACTGGGCCGTTCGCACTACCCTCTGTAGAGCCTTACGGTCAGATGCCTGGTATAGAGGTCCTGGGTGGCAGGAAGCTTGGCTCCAGTGATGTACTGGGCCATATGCACTACCCTCTGTAGAACCTTACGGTCAGATGCCTGGTATAGAGGTCCTGGGTGGCAGGAAGCTTGGCTCCAGTGATGTACTGGGCCGTTCGCACTACCCTGTGTAGAGCCTTACGGTCAGATGCCTGGTATAGAGGTCCTGGGTGGCAGGAAGCTTGGCTCCAGTGATGTACTGGGCCGTTCGCACTACCCTCTGTAGAGCCTTACGGTCAGATGCCTGGTATAGAGGTCCTGGGTGGCAGGAAGCTTGGCTCCAGTGATGTACTGGGCCATTCGCACTACCCTGTGTAGAGCCTTACGGTCAGATGCCGAACAGTTGCCATACCAGGCGGTGATGCATCTGGTCAGGATGCTCTCGATGGTGCAGCTGTAGAACTTTTGAGGATCTGGGGACCCATGCCAAATCTTTTCAGTCTCCTGAGGGGGAAAAGGTTTTGTCATGTCCTCTTAATGACTGTCTTGGTGTGTTTGGACCATGATAGTTTGTTGGTGATGTGGACACCAAGGAACTTGAAACGCTCGACCCGCTACACTATAGCCCTGTCGATGTTAATGGGGGCCTGTACGGCCCGCTCCACTACAGCCCTGTCGATGTTAATGGGGCCTGTACGGCCCGCTCCACTACAGCCCCGTCGATGTTAATGGGGGCCTGTACGGCCCGCTCCACTATAGCCCTGTCGATGTTAATGGGGGCCTGTACGGCCCGCATTTTCCTGTAGTCCACGATCAGCTCTTTTGTCTTGCTCACATTGAGGGAGAGGTTGATGTCCTGGCACCACACGGCCAGGTCTTTGGCCTCCTCCCTATAGGCCGTCTCATCGTTGTCGGAGATCAGGCCTACCACTGTTGTGTCGCCAGCAAACTTAATGATGGTGTTGGAGTTGTGTTTGGCCACGCAGTCATGGGTGAACAGGTAGTACAGGAGGGACTAAGTACACACCCCTGAGGGGCCCCAGTGTTGAGGATCAGCGTGGCAGACGTGCTGTTGCCTTCCCTCACCACCTGGGGCAGCCTATCAGAAGTCCAGGATCCAGTTACAAAGGGAGGTGTTTAGTCCCAGGGTCCTTAGCTTAGTGATGAGCTTTGAGGGCACTATGGTGTTGAACGCTGAGCTGTAGTCAATGAACAGTTGGTATTACAGACTCAGACAGGGAGATGTTGAAAATGTCAGTGAAGACACTTGCCAGTAGGATCACACACACACACCTCATGAAACAGCCAAGGATACCCTCTCCTCTTCTCCCCCTCTCAACACCTCGACCAGCCAAGGATACCCTCTCCTCTTCTCCCCTCTCAACACCTTGAGGAGGAAAGGTATTACCTTTTGTTCCCTCTCTTCCTCTTTGTCAATGAACAATGCTGGATATTTTCCTGTCTTTAAGGGTCTTTAAGGCGGACTGTTAAATCTGATCTAGGACCTGCTGCTAAGGCCCCTCTTCCTGTAAAACGCCTTAAGACTGACTGGAATGGGACCGCAGGGGAAAATCAGGCATAAGCTCTTCATTAGCTGAGCCATGTCTCACTGTCTCGGTACCAGTCCTTAGGAAAGCAGGATTAGTGGGACGATACTGTTACAGCACAACAGTGTGTGTGTGTGTGTGTGTGTGTGTGTGTGTGTGTGTGTGTGTATGTGTGTCTCGGGTGTGTGTGTGTGTGTGTGTGTGTGGTGTGCTACTACATTGAGTCTCCCTATCATATGTATCTCCCACCCTGGTCAAGGTTAGACAAAGACAGTGCATGATATATACAGGTTTAAAGCTCTGGGTTTAAAGCTCTGGGCATCGTGGACATAAATCAACCATCTATAGCTGATTCATATCTCCAGCTTATTTAGCTGTGCCTTATTTAGCTGTGCCTTGTCCACATAATGTTATGGAGCTATCTGACCTCCTGCAGTGAGGGACACACGCTCTCCCTCTCTCCTCTCCTCTCCTCTCCTCTCCTCTCCTCTCCTCTCCTCTCCTCTCCTCTCCTCTCTCTCCTCTCCTCTCCTCTCCTCTCCTCTCCTCTCCTCTATCATCCTCTCCTCTATCCCTCTCTCCTCTCCTCTATCCCTCTCTCCTCTCCTTTATCCCTCCTCTCCTCTCCTCTCCTCTCCTCTCCTCTCCTCTCCTCTCCTCTCCTCTCCTCTCCTCTCCTCTCCTCTCCTCTCCTCTCCTCTCCTCTCCTCTCCTCTCCTCTCCTCTCCTCTCTCCTCCTCTCCTCTCCTCTCCTCTCCTCTCCTCTCCTCTCCTCTCCTCTATCATCCTCTCCTCTATCCCTCTCTCCTCTCCTTATCTCTCCTCTCCTCTCCTCTCCTCATCCCTCTCTCCTCTCCTCTATCCCTCTCTCCTCTCCTTTATCCCTCCTCTCCTCTCCTCTCCTCATCCCTCTCTCCTCTCCTCTATCCCTCCCCTCCCCTTCTCTCCTCTCCTCTCCTCTCCTCTCCTCTCCTCTCCTCTCCTCTCCTCTCCTCTCCTCTCCTCTCCTCTCCTCTCCTCTCCTCTCCTCTCCTCCTCCTCTCCTCTCCTCTCCTCATCCTCTCTCCTCTCCTTTATCTCTCCTCTCCTCTCCTCTCCTCTCCTCTCCTCTCCTCTCCTCTCCTCTCCTCTCCTCTCCTCTCCTCTCCTCTCCTCTCCTCTCCTCTCCTCTCCTCTCCTCTCCTCTCCTCTCCTCTCCTCATCCCTCTCTCCCTCTCCTTTATCCCTCCCCTTCTCTCCTCTCTTCTCCACTCTTTTCCTCACTTTATTTCTCCACACATTGGAGTGATGTGCCTTCTAGGCTTTTAATCTTTCTCTCAGTTACTCCATCTCGGTCAGTCTCTCTCTCTCTCTCTTTACTCATGATTTGTCTCTCTCTCTCTCTCCTCTTTACTCATGATTTGTTTCTCTCTCTCTCTTGACTCATGATTTCTCAGGACAGTACAGTAAGGTACAGGACAGTAAAGGTACAGTACATAGGTACAGGGCAGAACAGTAAGGTACAGGACAAAAACAGTAAGGTACAGGACAGTACAGTAAGGTACAGGACAGGACAGTAAGGTACAGGAAAGTAAGGTACAGGACAGTAAGGTACAGGACAGTAAGGTACAGGACAGTAAGGTACAGGACTATAAGGTACAGGACAGTAAGGTACAGGGACTATAAGGTACAGGACAGTAAGGTACAGGACAGTAAGGTACAGGACAGTAAGGTACAGGACAGTAAGGTACAGGACTATAAGGTACAGGACTGTAAGGTACAGGACATAAGGTACAGGACAGTAAGGTACAGGACAGTAAGGTACAGGACAGGACAGTAAGGTACAGGACAGTAAGGTACAGGACAGTAAGGTACAGACAGTAAGGTACAGGACTATAAGGTACAGGACTATAAGGTACAGGACTATAAGGTACAGGACAGTAAGGTACAGGACAGTAAGGGTACAGGACTATAAGGTACAGGACAGTAAGGTACAGGACAGTAAGGTACAGGACAGTAAGGTACAGGACAGTAAGGTACAGGACAGTAAGGTACAGGACAGTAAGGTACAGGACTATAAGGTACATAGATGGTGGGGTAGAGTGGTCAGTGTATTGGAGGGCAGGAGTCATTTTGTAAGTGTTCCCACTGAGAGATGAGAGCATTAGAATCCCCACCGCTTTAGTGAGAAGGCTTAGCCTTAGGGGGCCTCAGTGTGTGTGTGTGTGTGTGTCAAATGAACACCGTCCACCTCCTCCTTTCTCTTCAAAAACCTGTGAATAAAATGAATACAAATGATTTATTATAAAACCATCATTATAAAACCAAATGAACTATCCTGAGAATGCCCACAGTGGTGCAGCTAAGGATACCTAGTGTGTCTCATTATGGCACAGATGTTACCACTACTCTGTCTCTCCTCCTCTCTCTCCTCCTCTCTCCTCCTCTCTCCTCCCCTCCTCTCGCCTCCTCTCCTCTCCCCTCCCCTCACATCCTCTCTCCTCCTCTCCTCTCCCTCCCCTCCCCTCCCCTCACATCCTCTCTCCGCTCCCCTCCCCTCCTCTCTCCTCCTCTCCCCTCCCTCACATCCTCTCTCCTCCCCTCCCCTCCTCTCTTCTCCGCTTCCCTCCTCTCTCCTCCCCTCACACCCTCTCCCCTCCTCTCTCCTCCCCTCATATCCTCTCTCCTCCTCTCTCTCTCCTCCTCTCCCCTCCCCCCACATCCTCTCTCCTCCTCTCTCCTCCCCTCACATCCTCTCTCCTCCTCTCTCCTCCTCTCCCCTCCCCTCACATCCTCTCTCCTCCCCTCACATCCTCTCTCCTCCCCTCACATCCTCTCTCCTCCCCTCTCATTTCCACTCCTCCACTTATGTCTGTCTATCAGAGAAACATGATGTCTAGTGATATTGAGCAGTAGGTTGTGGTAATAGCTACCATACAGAGCAGGGGTCAGGAAATACAACCAGCCAATAACTTAGCTCAGCCCAGTGTACACTAGCACAGTGAGGGGGAGAGACATACTGATAGCACAGTGAGGGGAGAGAGATAGTGATAGCACAGTGAGGGGAGAGAGATAGAAATAGCACAGTGAGGGGAGAGATATAGTGATAGCATAGTGAGGGCAGAGCGATAGTGATAGCACAGTGAGGGGAGAGAGATGGTGATAGCACAGTGAGGGCAGAGAGATAGTGATAGCATAGTGAGGGCAGAGCGATAGTGATAGCACAGTGAGGGGAGAGAGATGGTGATAGCACAGTGAGGGGAGAGACATGGTGATAGCACAGTGAGGGCAGAGAGATAGTGATAGCATAGTGAGGGCAGAGCGATAGTGATAGCACAGTGAGGGGAGAGAGATGGTGATAGCACAGTGAGGGGAGAGACATGGTGTTAGCACAGTGAGGGAGAGATAGTGGTAGCACAGTGAGGGCAGAGAGATAGTGATAGCACAGTGAGGGCAGAGAGATAGTGACAGCACAGTGAGGGCAGATAGATAGTGACAGCAGAGTGAGGGGAGAGAGATAGAAATAGCACAGTGAGGGGAGAGACATACTGATAGCACAGTGAGGGGAGAGAGATAGTGATAGCACAGTGAGGGCAGAGAGATAGTGATAGCAGGTTACTGACTGGTTATAACTACTGTACCTCTCCCTCTATCTACCTGCTCTCTCTGGTGAGTTACACTGACTCATCTGTGTGTGTGTGTGGTGTGTGGTGTGTGTGTGTGTGTGTGTGTGTGTGTGTGTGTGTGTGTGTGTGTGTGTGTGTGTGTGTGTGTGTGTGTGTGTGTGTGTGTGTGTGTGTGTGTGTGTGTGTGTGTGTGTGTGTATCTGTGTCAGCATAATCCCTTTAGTTAGGCATAGTGGGATGGGAGAACGGTGGAAAGGGTGGAAGTTATCTATACACCACTCTGGTCTCTCTGACTACAGTCCTGTTATCTCCACACCACTCTGGTCTCTCTGACTACAGTCCTGTTATCTCCACACCACTCTGGTCTCTCTGACTACAGTCCTGTTATCTCCACACCACTCTGTTCTCTCTGACTACAGTCCTGTTATCTCCACACCACTCTGGTCTCTCTGACTACAGTCCTGTTATCTCCACACCACTCTGGTCTCTGACTACAGTCCTGTTATCTCCACACCACTCTGGTCTCTCTGACTACAGTCCTGTTATCTCCACACCACTCTGTTCTCTCTGACTACAGTCCTGTTATCTCCACACCACTCTGGTCTCTCTGACTACAGTCCTGTTATCTACACACCACTCTGGTCTCTCTGACTACAGTCCTGTTATCTACACACCACTCTGTTCTCTCTGACTACAGTCCTGTTATCTACACACCACTCTGGTCTCTCTGACTACAGTCCTGTTATCTACACACCACTCTGTTCTCTCTGACTACAGTCCTGTTATCTACACACCACTCTGGTCTCTCTGACTACAGTCCTGTTATCTCCACACCACTCTGTTCTCTCTGACTACAGTCCTGTTATCTCCACACCACTCTGGTCTCTGACTACAGTCCTGTTATCTACACACCACTCTGGTCTCTGACTACAGTCCTGTTATCTCCACACCACTCTGGTCTCTGACTACAGTCCTGTTATCTCCACACCACTCTGTTCTCTCTGACTACAGTCCTGTTATCTACACACCACTCTGTTCTCTCTGACTACAGTCATGTTATCTACACACCACTCTGGTCTCTCTGACTACAGTCCTGTTATCTACACACCACTCTGGTCTCTCTGACTACAGTCCTGTTATCTACACACCACTCTGGTCTCTCTGACTACAGTCCTGTTATCTCCACACCACTCTGTTCTCTCTGACTACAGTCCTGTTATCTCCACACCACTCTGGTCTCTGACTACAGTCCTGTTATCTCCACACCACTCTGTTCTCTCTGACTACAGTCCTGTTATCTCCACACCACTCTGGTCTCTCTGACTACAGTCCTGTTATCTCCACACCACTCTGGTCTCTGACTACAGTCCTGTTATCTCCACACCACTCTGGTCTCTCTGACTACAGTCCTGTTATCTCCACACCACTCTGTTCTCTCTGACTACAGTCCTGTTATCTCCACACCACTCTGGTCTCTCTGACTACAGTCCTGTTATCTACACACCACTCTGGTCTCTCTGACTACAGTCCTGTTATCTACACACCACTCTGTTCTCTCTGACTACAGTCCTGTTATCTACACACCACTCTGGTCTCTCTGACTACAGTCCTGTTATCTACACACCACTCTGTTCTCTCTGACTACAGTCCTGTTATCTACACACCACTCTGGTCTCTCTGACTACAGTCCTGTTATCTCCACACCACTCTGTTCTCTCTGACTACAGTCCTGTATCTCCACACCACTCTGGTCTCTGACTACAGTCCTGTTATCTACACACCACTCTGGTCTCTGACTACAGTCCTGTTATCTCCACACCACTCTGGTCTCTGACTACAGTCCTGTTATCTCCACACCACTCTGTTCTCTCTGACTACAGTCCTGTTATATACACACCACTCTGTTCTCTCTGACTACAGTCCTGTTATCTACACACCACTCTGGTCTCTCTGACTACAGTCCTGTTATCTACACACCACTCTGGTCTCTCTGACTACAGTCCTGTTATCTACACACCACTCTGGTCTCTCTGACTACAGTCCTGTTATCTCCACACCACTCTGTTCTCTCTGACTACAGTCCTGTTATCTCCACACCACTCTGGTCTCTGACTACAGTCCTGTTATCTCCACACCACTCTGTTCTCTCTGACTACAGTCCTGTTATCTACACACCACTCTGGTCTCTCTAACTACAGTCCTGTTATCTCCACACCACTCTGTTCTCTCTGACTACAGTCCTGTTATCTACACACCACTCTGGTCTCTCTGACTACAGTCCTGTTATCTACACACCACTCTGGTCTCTCTGACTACAGTCCTGTTATCTCCACACCACTCTGTTCTCTCTGACTACAGTCCTGTTATCTACACACCACTCTGGTCTCTCTGACTACAGTCCTGTTATCTACACACCACTCTGGTCTCTGACTACAGTCCTGTTATCTACACAACCACTCTGGTCTCTGACTACCAGTCCTGTTATCTCCACGCCACTCTGGTCTCTCTGACTACAGTCCTGTTATCTCCACACCACTCTGGTCTCTCTGACTACAGTCCTGTTATCTCCACACCACTCTGGTCTCTGACTACAGTCCTGTTATCTCCACACCACTCTGGTCTCTCTGACTACAGTCCTGTTATCTCCACCCCACTCTGCTCAGAGTTTTTGAATGTACTCTTCTGTATTTGTCTGTGTGGAACAGAGAGAGGAGACCCCCCCCCCTCCCCAGAGGCCCCAGGCAGACAGTCAGCTCTCCTGGTCTCCTTTCCCCAGGGCAGGGATCTCCTCCTGGGGCAGACGTGGTGCCTCGGCGTGCCTCTAGCCTGGTGTACCCTCCACCACATGGGAGGTGTTATGTGGTTTTCATTTAACATGCCAGAACTGTCCCAAATGGCCCCCTATTCCCTTATGGTTCCTGATCTAAAGTAGTGCACTATATAGGGAATAGGGCTCTGGTCATAGTAGTGCATCTATATAGGGAATATGGCTCTGGTCCTAAAGTAGTGGTCTATATAGGGAACTAGGGGCATCTGGTCTAAAGTAGGTGCACTATATAGGGAATTTAGGGCTCTGGTCTAGAAGTAGCGCACCTATATACGGAATAGGGCTCCTGGTCTAAGTAGTGTACTCTATAGGGAATAGGGCCTCCTGGCCGTATAGAAGTGCACTATATAGGGAATAGGACTCTGGTCGTAAAGTAGTGTACTATATAGGGAATAGGGCTCTGGTCTAAAGTAGTGCACCAATAAGGGAATAGTCCTGATCCATTTGGGAGCGCCAGACACCAGTCTATCAGGTTCCTAGAAACTCCCAGAGATTTATTTGTTGAAGATGTGACCTCTTCACCTCAAACCAGATTCAATTCTGACAGAATCTGTTTTAGCTGAAAATGGAGACGAAGAAAAAGAGGAATCCAGCCATAGTGTGTGTTGTGTGTGTGTGGTGTGTGTGTGTGTGTGTGTGTGTGTGTGTGTGTGTGTGTGTGTGTGTGTGTGTGTGTGTGTGGTGTGTGTGGTGTGCGCGTGCGTGCGTCAAATCAACCCTGTGTTTTGGGCGTCCATGAGAATATGAAAAGCATAAATCGGCACAGGAACAGTCTTCTCACTGACCCATTTCAGGTTCTGGTTTCACCACAGATACTTAGTAATGGCAGAGTAGTAGAGGAAAGAGAAGAGGGAGAGAGAGATAATGAGGAAGGAGGGCCAGAGAAAGAGGTGTGAAAGGAGAGAGAGAGATAATGAGGAAGGAGGCCAGAGGAAAGAGGTGAAAGGAGAGAGAGAGAATAATGAGGAAGAGGCAGAGAAAGAGGTGAAAGGAGAGAGAGATAATGAGGAAGGAGGCCAGAGAAAGAGGTGAAAGGAGAGAGAGATAATGAGGAAGGAGGCCAGAGAAAGAGGTGAAAGGAGAGAGAGAGATAATGAGGAAGGAGGCCAGAGAAAGAGGTGAAAGGAGAGGGAGATAATGAGGAAGGAGGCCAGAGAAAGAGGTGAAAGGAGAGAGAGAGATAATGAGGAAGGAGGCCAGAGAAAGAGGTGAAAGGAGAGAGAGATAATGAGGAAGGAGGCCAGAGAAAGAGGTGAAAGGAGAGAGAGAGATAATGAGGAAGGAGGCCAGAGAAAGAGGTGAAAGGAGAGAGAGAGATACGAGACAAAGAGAAAGAAATAACATAGGAAGGAAGGAAGGGGGGAGAGAGAGACACGAAGCAGAAAGAGAGACACGAAGCAGAAAGAGAGACACGAAGCAGAAAGAGAGAGAGACACGAAGCAGAAAGAGAGAGAGACACGAAGCAGAAAGAGAGACACGAAGCAGACAGAAGCAGAAGAGACAGAGCAGAAAGAGAGAGGACACGAAGCAGAAAGAGAGACACGGAGCCGAAAGAGAGACACGAGCAGAAAGAGAGACACGAAGCAGAAAAGGAGAGAGACACGAAGCAGAAAGAGAGACACGAAACAGAAAGAGAGACACGAAGCAGAAAGAGAGACACAAAGCAGAAAGAGGGAGAGAGACACGAAGCAGAAGAGGGAGAGAGACCACGAAGCAGAAAGAGAGAGAAGAGCCACGAAGCAGAAAGAGAGAGAGACACGAAGCAGAAAGAGAGACACGAAGCAGAAAGAGGAGAGAGACACGAAGCAGAAAGAGGGAGGAGACGAAGCAGAGAAAGAGAGAGAGAGACACGAAGCAGAAAGAGAGAGAGACACGAAGCAGAAAGAGAGAGAGAGAGAGGCACGAAGCAGAAAGAGAGAGAGACACGAAGCAGAAAAGAGGAGAGACACGAAGCAGAAAGAGAGAGAGAGAGAGACACGAAGCAGAAAAGAGAGAGAGACACGAAGCAGAAAGAGGGAGAGAGACACGAAGCAGAAAGAGAGAGAGAGAGAGAGACACGAAGCAGAAAGAGAGAGAGAGAGAGACACGAAGCAGAAAGAGAGAGAGAGACACGAAGCAGAAAGAGAGAGAGACACGAAGCAGAAAGAGACACGAAGCAGAAAGAGAGAGAGACACGAAGCAGAAAGAGAGAGAGAGACACGAAGCAGAAAGAGACACGAAGCAGAAAGAGAGACACGAAGCAGAAAGAGAGACACGAAGCAGAAAGAGAGAGAGAGACACGAAGCAGAAAGAGAGAGACGAAGCAGAAAGAGAGACCACGAAGCAGAAAGAGACCGAAGGCAGAAAGAAGAGACACGAAGCAGAAAGAGAGAGACGAAGCAGAAAGAGAGACACGAAGCAGAAAGAGAGACACGAAGCAGAAAGAGAGACACGAAGCAGAAAGAGAGAACGAAGCAGAAGAGAGAGAGAGATATGAGACAGAGAGAGAGAGAGAAGACGAGAGACAGAAAGAGAGAGGAGAGATACGAGACAGAAGAGAGAGAGAGATACGAGGACAGAAAGAGGAGAGAGAGAAACGAGACAGAAGAGAGAGAGAGAAACGAGACAGAAGAGAGAGAGAGAGATATGAGACAGAAAGAGAGAGAGAGAAACGAGACAGAAAGAGAGAGATACGAGACAGAAAGAGAGAGAGAGATTACGAGACAGAAAGAGAGAGAGAGAAACGAGACAGAAAGAGAAGAGAGAGATACGAGACAGATACGAGACAGAAAGAGAGAGATACGAGACAGAAAGAGAGAGAGAGATACGAGACAGAAAGAGAGAGAGAGATACGAGACAGAAAGAGAGAGAGATATGAGACAGAAAGAGAGAGAAGTAACAGAGGAAGGAAGAAGGAGGCCAGAAGGAAGAGGTGAAGAGAGAGAGAGAGACAGGAAAAGGAGACATAAATCTGTGTGTGTAGCATTTCATAACGTAGGGCCTCTCTGAGCTCAGTATAGAGGCTGGTTGGGGCTCAGAGCAGTACATTAACACAGTGAGTTATGAGGGCGGCCTGATGCTGCGCTGAACGCTTTCCCAGGCTGAACGCCACACTCTGACCAGCCAGCAGAGGGAAGCACGACTGATGAGAGCCTTGATGCACCAAGTTGGTTTTCACCTCCGGTTTCACAGCAACTCCATCTCTATGGCTACTGTTGCTCTTCCTCCCTGAGGGGTTTGGGGAGTGTAAACGGATCCTAGAGCTGTACCTAACGGTACCAACTTGATACTCCATTGGTCTTACAGTTGGCTGTATATCAGCCTCAATATGAGTCTATGTACGGTGCAGTTGGCTGTCTAAAATGGATTTAAATAAAAAATGTTCCTCATCAATCTACACACATTACCCCATAACGACATCACATTACCCCATAACGACATCACATTACCCAATAACGACATCACATTACCCCATAACGACATCACATTACCCCATAACGACATCACAATACCCCATAACGACATCACAATACCCCATAACGACATCACAATACCCCATAACAACATCACATTACCCCATAACGACATCACAATACCCCATAACGACATCACAATACCCCATAACAACATCACAATACCCCATAACGACATCACATACCCCATAACAACATCACAATACCCCATAACAACATCACAATACCCCATAACAACATCACAATACCCCATAACGACATCACAATACCCCATAACAACATCACAATACCCCATAACGACATCACAATACCCCATAACAACATCACAATACCCCATAACGACATCACAATACCCCATAACAACATCACATTACCCCATAACAACATCACAATACCCCATAACGACATCACAATACCCCATAACAACATCACAATACCCCATAACGACATCACAATACCCCATAACGACATCACAATACCCCATAACGACATCACAATACCCCATAACGACATCACAATACCCCATAACGACATCACAATACCCCATAACGACATCACAATACCCCATAACGACATCACAATACCCCATAACGACATCACAATACCCCATAACGACATCACAATACCCCATAACGACATCACAATACCCCATAACAACATCACAATACCCCATAACAACATCACATTACCCCATAACGACATCACAATACCCCATAACGACATCACAATACCCCATAACGACATCACAATACCCCATAACAACATCACAATACCCCATAACGACATCACATTACCCCATAACGACATCACAATACCCCATAACGACATCACATACCCCATAACGACATCACAATACCCCATAACAACATCACAATACCCCATAACAACATCACATTACCCCATAACGACTTCACAATACCCCATAACGACATCACATTACCCCATAACGACATCACAATACCCCATAACAACATCACAATACCCCATAACAACATCACAATACCCCATAACAACATCACAATACCCCATAACAACATCACAATACCCCATAACGACATCACAATACCCCATAACAACATCACAATACCCCATAACAACATCACAATACCCCATAACGACATCACATTACCCCATAACGACATCACAATACCCCATAACGACATCACATTACCCCATAACGACATCACATTACCCCATAACGACATCACAATACCCCATAACGACATCACAATACCCCATAACGACATCACATTAGCCCATAACGACATCACAATACCCATAACGACATCACAATACCCCATAACGACATCACATTACCCCATAACGACCATCACAATACCCCATAACAACATCACATTACCCCATAACGACATCACAATACCCCATAACGACATCACATTACCCCATAACAACATCACAATACCCCATAACAACATCACAATACCCCATAACAACATCACAATACCCCATAACAACATCACAATACCCCATAACAACATCACAATACCCCATAACAACATCACAATACCCCATAACGACATCACATTACCCCATAAAGCAACAACTGTTATTTTTATTTTTTTTGCAAATGTATATATATTTTTTTATTATGTCATCATGGGGTATTGTGATGTCATTATGGGGTATTGTGATGTCATTATGTGGTATCGTGATATCATCATGGGGTATTGTGATGTCATTATGTGGTATCGTGATATCATCATGGGGTATTGTGATGTCATTATGTGGTATCGTGATATCATTATGGGGTATTGTGTGTAGATTGATGAGGAAAGAATAAACAATGTAATTTACAATGTAAAGGCTATAATGTAACAAAATGTGGAAAAAGTCTGACTACTTTCTGAATGCACCGTTTGTCCATGTATTCAGCCTGAGAGGATGTCTGATCTAGAGGGCCGATACGACTACACCATGACCACAGTCAGAGGGAGCAGCAGGGTTTCCAGTGTTACTGTTGTACATACAGACTGTAAAGTGATCCAGTCCCCAGAGCGGAGCTAGGTGTTCAGGCTGAAAGGACCTCTTAGGACTGGCTTTATGGGAAAATATACGAGCCACTGGAGATCAGAGAGGTAGGGGGGAGAGAGAGAGAGGGGGGGGGGGATGGGGAGAGAGAGAGAGAGACGACGACATGGGGAGAGAGAGGATGAGGAGAGGGGGATGAGGAGAGAGAGAGGAGAGGGAGAGGGGGATGGGGAGGAGAGAGAGGAGCGAGAGGGATGGGAGAGAGTGAGAGAGAGAAAGAGGAGAGAGAGAGGGATGGGAGAGAGGAGAGAGAGAGGATGGAGAGAGGTGAGAGAGAAAAGAGGAGAGAGGGGTAGGGTAGTGGGGGTATAGGATAGCCTGACCACTCCGGGGCGTTGAAGCCACTAGCCACAGGTCTCTCTCCCTCTCTCTTCCCTCTCCAGGCCGGTCTCGGGGTAAACCGCAGCATTCTCCAGCCCGTGAGAAACACCAGAACCAAGCTCCTCCATCCTCCTCCAACCGTCCTCCTCTGTCCATACATAAACCTGCCATAGCACAGTGATTTACTCCCTGTATACAACTCTCCTACGCTCCTCTGGTTACTAACAATGTGAATGATGGAAGGAGATGGGAGGGAGGATGGAAACAGAGGGAGGGAGGGGGAGAGCACTATAAGGAGAACATAGAAGGACTTCATTTTTAATCCTTAAAGTAGCTTTCATTGTTACAGTATGTTATATACTTTTAAACACACACACACACACTAACGTATACACACACCTAACGTATACACACCCACACTGACGTTTACACACACACATGACGTTTACACACACACTAACGTTTACACACACACAGAGTGGGACACTGTAGGTCAATATCTGTCAATACTGAGACTACTATCAGTGGTCTCCTCTGATTCCTGGTTTCTCTCTACTGTGTGTCTTCAACTCTCCCCTATACAACCTTCATTATCTACATTCAAGTCCTGTCTCCCTCATCTCCCCCTCCTTTCTCCGTCTCTCTCTCTCTGTCCTCTCTCTGTACCTCTCCCTCCCTCTCTCTCTCTCCCCTCCTTTCTCCGTCTCTCTCTCTCTCTCTCTCTTCTCTCTCTCTCTCTTCTTCTCTCTCTCTCTCTCTTCTCACTCTCACCTTCTTTGTCTCCTCTCAACACTTCACTCTTCTCTCTCTCCGTGTTGCCGTGGGATACTGTCCTCTCTCTGCCTGTCACCTCTCGCTCTCCATCCATCTGTCCAGTCCATCTGTCTGTCTGCATCACTTCCTCCTGTTGTCCTCTTTCCTTATTTCCATATGTTTGTGTTTCATCCTCTGTTTTCTTCCTCGTATCGGTGTTTTCTCTTCACACTCATCCTTCTCTCTGTCCCTCTTTGTCCCTATCTATCCCCTCTCTGTCCCTCTCTCTGTCCCTCTGTCCCCCTCTCTTTCCCTCTCTGTCCCCCTCTCTGTCCCCCTCTCTGTCCCTCTCTGTCCCTCTCTCTGTCCCTCTCTGTCCCTCTCTCTGTCCCTCTCTG